>NC_137026.1:26916350-27183630 GCF_032717465.1 Coenobita brevimanus
CTTGCACTTTTGCGGAAATTGTTTGATTTAATGCCAGTTGGCTCTGATTATATCAAGGTATTACACTGCACGACCGTCACCAGTGGGGTGTATTCAGTTATATTTTTTACATTCCATTGAGTGAATAATCAAGTGATTTAGGCTTGTTCTGCTGTTTAAAAAAATATAGCTTTACTGTCTTAAGATACATAATATTGATTTATATTGGTAAACACAACATGCTTATTCTTTTGAACAATCACCTAACTACAGGTGCCCAGATAATACACCTGGTATATACCGTAATATACCTGGTCGATAATACACCTGGTTGTGTGGATAGTCCTGTGTTTCAAGTTAAAGTCGGCCAGATTCATCTACCATCCTCCGTAGTCTCAGAAAATATTTTCTTACTTTCACTCCCTCAGGCAATCAGTCTGCCTTTCATCCTTATAATGGTCCCCTTATTCCAACTTTGTCCGTGCTGTCCTTCTGTTCTTGGACCCATCCACTCTCTCCATCTTCCCTCACGGCCATCTTCGTTTCTGTACCGTGAATGGGAACTTCAAGCCACCGACTTTCTTTTTCTCTCTTCTTACCTTTGCCATCTGTCCTCTCCTGATAGTTACCTCCGCCAATGTAGCTGGACGTAGGTTATATATTTACCCAGGTCTGTTTCTGTTTATGTACTTTACTGGATTTCTCAGAAAATTGTTATAGTATTTCAGCAAAATCTGGTGGATAGATGGGGAGTGGGTCATGGAGGAGTTTATTAGATGTCGAGGTGGATCCTGAGCTGGATACAGGAATAAATCATAAACATTATTGGCGGTGGCGGAGGTATGCACTCCCTGATATTGCGTAACAGTGTAGACTGAGACTCTAGATATGATTAATTATTTGACACCGTAAAAGTATTAATCTAGAACGAAAGAGGAATTACAGCAGTCAGTCATAAATTTGATTCGTGATGGTGGAGGTATGCGCTCTCTTAGAGTTTTTTGGTTTGCTTTTGTGTCCTTTCCTCACCTTTGCTTCCTGTCCCTTCACCTGTCTCCAGCACACACTTTTTTTGTCTCAGAACTGATGTGTGATATTGTAGTTAATTTGTGCTTGCTTGCATGTTTCTCCTTTGTGTTGTCCTTTCCTCCTTCACCTCTCCCCTCCAGCTTTCACTCAGCCACTCTCATTCTCACAGTCTCTCAGTGTATTATAATTTGTCATTTCTTTGTTCCAGGTGAGTGTGTCGTGAATGACCTTCCCAGTCCCGTCCTCCTGTGAGTATATGTGAGGTGGAGAGACAGTGTATGTGAGGTGGAGAGACAGTGTATGTGAGGTGGAGAGACTGTGTATGTGAGGTGGAGAGAAAGTGTATGTGAGGTGGAGAGAAAGTGTATGTGAGGTGGAGAGGCAGTGTATGAGAGGTGGAGAGACATTGTATGAGAAGTGGAGAGCCAGTGTATGTAAGGTGGAGAGAAAGTGTATGTGAGGTGGAGAGGCAGTGTATGTGAGGTGGAGAGACAGTGTATATGAGGTGAAGAGACAGTGTGCAGTATGTGAGGTGAAGAGACAGTGTATGTTAGGTGGAGAAACAGTGTATATGTGTGAGGTGAAAAGACAGAGTATGTCGTGTGAAGAGACAGTGTGTGTTAAGTGTAGAGACAGTGTACGGTAATGTGGAGACTGTACAGGAATGTGACGTGGAGAGACACTGTGCGAGTATGAGGTTGAGAGACAGTGTATGTGAGGTGTAGGGACAATGAACGTGAGGTGGAGGGGCAGTGTATTTGAGGTGCAGGGACAGTGTATGTGAGGTGGAAGGACGAAGTATGTGAGATGGGAACAGTAGCGCTGTAGACCAACTATTGTTTGCCATAGACATGTCGTTTTTTTTTTTTTTTTCTTAAGGTTAATTGGACCGTCGGTATGTGAGAGAGTGAATCAGTGTTTCGTCCTTTTTTCTTTTTCTTTTTTTCTTAAAGCTGATGTATCAAAGAGAGAGAGAGAGAGAGAGAGAGAGAGAGAGAGAATCACTAGCTACTTTAGTGCGCGTCCACACGTGTGGTCGAACAAGTGTTGGCAACATGTAAGCAACACAATAACGAACACGCTGCAAACATGTTGGGAACAGCAGCATCCATATCATTCTGGCATCATCATCATGAAGTCTCAGCTGCCTGGTATGGACACTCATATCTCATCGCCTCTACTGCCAGTGTTCGAAGCAGCACTGAAACATGTTTGCATACATCTGTCCAAATACTGCTGCATACATGTACCCAAATATGTTGCCAGCTGTGTTGCCAACATATGTTCGAGGGCACGTGTGGACGCGCCCTTACATAAGCAATGTGTTTTTACACAATATGAACCAGGTGTATTTCTCATGCTGTTCAAGGTGATGGCACAACCGTGCGATTTTATGAAGTTTTGGTGAGACCTGTTATATAGTGAAAAGGTTTTTCCTGTTTCTATATTCACCCTTTCAAGCATTTAAACTTTTCTCTCCAAGATTTCATGCTGCTTTAAACACGAGATTCGTAGTGCTTACTGTCATTCATCAGTGAACTGCGATATATCTTGAGTTACTTGCTTTTGAAAACACTATGTATATTACGCTGGTTAAAACCTAATTTGGTTGGTGCGAATTTCGGGTACACGTTGTCTTCGAATTTCCGTTCTTACCGAGTACACATGAAGTACAAAACTTCTTTTTGTATGATACCTTTATTATTTTCCTCCTGCTGTCAGATATGTAACCTTACGAAAGACCTATCTTAGTGACGATATCTTTTAATACAATGATTGGTCTGTTCGTTGAATGAGGTACGGTAGTATCTGGAAACCTGATGTTGGCCCGTTGGGAGGAGAGAGACGGATGAAGTATTTGTGCAGAACATAAGCACCGTAATACCAGACATACAGGAAGAAATAGGGATCGTAAATATATGAGTGTTACCAAAAGTCCGTCACCCCGTGTTTGTTGAGGGTTCCAGGGAGTCCGTTACTTATGTTGTTTGTGTTGATGAAAAATTGGTTCTCTCTAATTTTCCTCCCTTCTCCGTCCCTCACCTTCCACTGATGCCCTGATGCGCCTTTCACCCGACCCTCACCCTCACCCTCATTCTAAATCACCGTCGCCATAAATATCATATAACGATGTAAAAAGGTACACCAGTCTTTCATCGTGAAGGTTTTTATTACTGTTAGTTGCTGAAATCGTTTATCTCAAAAACAATTAAAATTTTCATCAGTGCCCTGCTCTCCTCCACCACTGCCACCACCAATCCCATTAACACCAATGCTATTGTTATCCCACCAACCCTCGTCCATCACTGCCGCCACCAGTTATCTCCACCAACCCTCCTCCACCACTGCCACCACCAGTGTTATCCCCACCAACCCTCCTCCACCACTGCCACCACCACTGTTATCCCACACCAACCCTCCTCCACCATTGCCACCACCAGTGTTATCCCCACCAACCCTTCTTCACCACTGCCACCACCACTGGAGGGCATCCAGGAGGAGAGGAAGCACGAAGGAATGAGACATTGTTTGGACGGAGAGATGTATGACTTGATAACAGTAATAAATAGATCCATTAATTTAGCGTATGGTTCTGAACAAGTTTAACAAACACGAGTGACTAAGGGAGGTGCTCATAGATTCATCGAAGAAATTTACATAATGCCTACTATTTAACCTAAGTGTTAAAAAAAAGGCATTGACAGCAGTGAAGGAGAGTGGAAAAAAGATAGCGGATTCTTGAACGTGAGCAGAGGAAGGAGAGAAATTAAGTAGGAATAAGCAAATCGTGACGATGAAGTTAGGAAGCTGGAATGGCGGGATAGGAAATGTAATAGTAATTATTTATGTTCAGGTCAACATCACCGCTGTCGTGGCAAGAATAACAGCTATAACCAGTGTCCCATAAAAGAAAATTTTCCCTGCCTTTGACAGTAGCCTATCCGAGCTGGGAAGGGAGAGTAATTTACCACTCTATAGTGGTTGTGGGGGAGAGAAATGAAGGTAGTTAACGTTCATATATCAGTTATATTTTAGTTTAGTCAGACACCGTCACATATTACGGTGTTCAGTTCCCAGAGTGTATTTCGAAGGTTTTAGATGGTGTGGGATGGTGTGACGCGTATAAGGAACTGGGAGAAAATACTTGTTGATTTGTCATGCCGGAAAGACTACACATGAACTCGTGTTTAGATATTGTTTGAAAACACTTTAAAAAGTTTGTGTTCTGACACATTGCATGATAAACACAAGCAAAGGTATGACTCAGCTGTGTCTGGAACTCATGCTTTAATACTGGCATTATTGATCTGATCTGAGGCTGGCAACAGGTGGCTCTACTGACTGTTTAGTTAATGGCACCTGTTGATGTCCATTGTGTTTTTTCATACGGTCCAGGGTTCTTAATTCTTAGGGGATAATTTGTTTTAATGTATTAATACTCATATAAAAGGTTTTCGTGGAGAGATTATAGCACACACACACACACACACACACACACACACACACACACACACACACACACACACTCTCTCTCTCTCTCTCTCTCTCTCTCTCTCTCTCTCTCTCTCTCTCTTTCTCTTTCTTCTTCTCTCACTCCAATCCCCTTGCTTCTTTCCTCTCACTGTTCTCTCTTTTCCCACCTGCCCCACCTTTGTTTCATTTCCACCCCTCTCCTCTCACATTCCCTCTCCAAATCCTGCTCCTCTCAGTTTCCTTTCTGTCTCACCGTCTTATTCAATGTCTTGTTTCTTCTCAGTTACTGACTGCGACCCTTATTACTCCATACAAGCCTCATCTCTTTAATTTTTCCAATTTTCTTCTTGTGTCTTCCGTCACCCTTCCATCCCTTTTGTTTTCACGACTTGCCTTTCACATTCCTTCTGTATATCCTGCATCTTTTTCTTTCTTTCCTTTCCTACCTCACTCCTCTCCATCTCTTCCTTCACTTTTGGCTTTACACTTATTCCGTGCAATTCCCTTTTCTCTCTGACTTATCATCTTTTACTTTCCCCTTAATTCCCATTTTCCCCCTTTTTCCCCCCACCTCCTCTCCCTCTCCTCATATCCACCCTTTCCTTGGTTCGCATTTTGTCACTTAACTTTCACGTGTTCTTTCTCTCTTTTCTTTCTTGCCACACCCTCCTCCACTTCACTCCTATCTCTTTCCTCTTATATTTTTTATTCAGTGTTTCTTACTCTCCTTTTCATTGTTTTATCATATACGAATATTTCTTGAATCCCTCTCTCTCTCTCTCTCTCTCTGCAGCTCCCAGTTTTTTTTCATTTTTTGCCTCATCTTTTTATTTTTGCCACTCCTCCCTCCTTTCTGTCTTATCCTGCCTTCTTCTTTGCTTTAGTTATTGTTTGTTCTACGTAACTTACCATTGCCTTTTCTTTTTTCTCCCCTCTCTGCTTCCTCTCCTGTCCTATCATCTGCTTTTCTCCTTATCTGGTCATGCTTTTCTCCCATGCCTCTGTCCCTCCCTCCCACCCTTGAGCCTTCTGTACCCTAGGTTGTCACACACTCCTCGTATATCTTATTGATCATCAGTCACTGCAAACCTCCACCACCACATTCCTCCCTCTCCCTCAACGACCCTTTGCCTTCTCAGCTCCCTCCGGCCTCCTCCATCTTCATCATTCCCATCATAGCTTCCTCTCTCACCATTGAAGTGCAGTTTTAGTCTGCACTTCATTCCCCTGGAAATTTTAGCATCATTTAGGCAGACTTCTTAGAGTTTAATTTTATGTACTTCGGTTTATGCTATTTCGCCCAACATTTGTCCTGCCTTCCTTCCTCCTACTACTATATTTACTATAGTGAATCTTTCGTTGACCTTTCAATACTCCTTCCTTCTGTTATCTTACCCCTAAAACAGTACACCTATTTGCGCCTATACACCATTAGTACACCTGGGTCTCACAGACCCACAAAACAGAAAAAAAAAAATATTTGTGTTTTATTTACTGAATCCTTGACAAATCTACAACCTTTTTGGTTCAATTTACTATCCAATAATGAATATACAATTAAAATTAACATATTTAAAGCATTTTAGGCAAATTTTTGAAAAAAATCTTTGCAGTTTCTGTTTACATGGACCCCATAAGAAAAGAAACGACACAATGATGCTCGCACTGCCGTCAAAGCTAGTGGCCTGAAGGGTCTTCGTGGTGTGGAGAGGGCAATTCACAGGGTGAAAAAATTTGCATCGCACAACAGTAAATTTCAGCTCCCCTTATCCAGTACACATGGGTCTCAGAGACCCAGTGTTATACTTTAGTGTGTTATACACCAAAACAGAAGGAGACCTGGAAAACCACACAGCCATCTTTAGCATCGGCATCCAAACCTAGGAAGCTATTGAAAAAGACAGGGATCCCTGGCATATAGTAGTTGCTAAACCAGTAAGTAGCAAAAAGTGGCCGGGTCTCTCAGACCCAGGTGTACTGTTTTAGGGTTACACAAATGATGCCTCCCTAATTTTATATCTTCCCATCATCCATCCTTTGTCTCCCTCCTTCCCGTTACTTCTCCCATTTCCATCTCGCACCATGACAACCGCACCTCAGGGTCAGCCTACCGTACCTCATCTCCATCCCATCTCGTTGTCATCTCACGTCACCTCACCCCAGCTTTGATCACCCATGAGTCAACATACTACCTGCATACTGCCTTCTGTCCTTGTTCCGCACCCAGCGTACAGGTCATTACCTCCACCTCCACTCTCATAGGTCTTTGGGCTCACTCTTTCACAGTGTCACTGATTGGTCAAACAGATTTGTACTTCACATGCAAGTTCATTGCCTTTCAAATGTTTTATTCTTTCCCGTACGATTGTATTTCATGCTACGTATTGGTCTGTCTGTCTCATGCCATCACACATTATTTATCATGTTTTGTCCCTTCTGGTTCCTCATGTCCCTTCACTTCGTCTCCTCACAAACCGTTTATAGTAATTCTTCTGTGTTGGTTCCTTGTTGTTCATGACCCACGCTCCTCCTTTTCATTCTTGCCGCTTCGGAACCAAGACTCTTTTTACCCAGTGTTCACTTGTTCATGCTCACTACTTCATTCTTGAACGGGTTTTTTCCTCGCACGTTTGCTCTTCTCTTGACTTTACCGCATCGGCGCCACTTGCCTCAGACTCGCATGAAATATTTTTTTCATTCTTCCTCTATTGCCTACTAAGGAATGGGGTGGGAGGATCCAGAAATAGGATTAGGGATCACCAAAGCAGGGGATTTATCAGCAGAGTGCCCAGTGAAATGGACATAATATTCTTTATCTCCCAAAATCTTTTTTTTTTCCACATGGTTTGGCGTCAGCTTCAGATTTTAAGTTTACCAGGAAATGAAAGTTGCCATCACACTGACTGAAATGGAGAGAATAAAGAAGGGAATTGGGGGTGAGAGAGGGAGATGGGGGTGCAGGGGATTGGGAGGAGGAGGTGTGAGCGGGAGAAAAGAGACGGGAGGAGACGGGATGAAAAAGAAACTGAGGAGCGGACTGGTAGGAAGAGACAGCGAGAGAGGGGGGGTGCAGTAGACAGGAGTAGATAAGACTGTGTGCAGGAAAACGTTATAATAATGTGAAAAGACAAGCTAGCAAGAAATAGGAAGGAGAGAATAATGGATGTGGAAGGAGCAAAGTGGAGTGTCTTTGTCGATTTTCATTCTCTATTGTCCCTCCCTCAGTTCTCTTTCTTCATTTTACGGGCTCACATTTTGTCTCTGTTCTCTTTCGTTCTCCAGTATTACACTCGCTGTCCATCCTCGCCTGTTCTCTGCTTTTACTGTTTGCCTTTGCCCGTGTCTTCCTCTGCAACCTCCCTTGCCTCCTCTGCCTTGAATCCCTCTGCGAACCTCACACCCCTCCACTCATGGACCTGTACCTCCACCTCCACGCCAATACACTTTCATTCTCCATCACCACTACCTCCACCACCATACCTTCATTACCTCACCAACCCTGTCATCACACACCACACCACACCACATCACACTCAGCATTCTCCTCAGGTTACTCTTCAACCTCACTTGTTGGCGAACAGACCACAGGTTATCACTAGGATATAATACTATAACCGTTTTACTCATACTTGGACTAAAATTGACACCATGTATGCTGAATTGTAGCAATCAAATAACGCTATAGTATGATGGTAGTCACGAAGAGGTGCTATGGAAACTGTGTAGAACCGTACATTAATTTTTTCTCTGTCACTGAGCTAGGAAAGCACGAAACTCTAGACCAAATTAAGGTGGTAAGAGTTTAGTATAGGCATTTCATATATTTTGAACGGCTGACAAAAGGTTGAATTTTGCAAAGGTCAAGACATGAAAGCCTCGGTAACCGGATTACTGTCCTCGCCCTCAGGTCCTGCTTTACTTTTCTCCTCTCAGTCTTTTTCTTCCTATAATTTGGCTTCTCTTTAACAGACTGTATGACTTTTAATAATATTTATACTATAAACCTTCTTATTTCTGTGATGTATGTGTAATTAGCTTAGTGGTCGCGTGATCATACTGTGTGATTGGAGATGATGATGGTGTTGGCTTCAGCTAGGTTAAAATATGGTCATGGTGTCTTTGTGCAATGACTGTTGATGTAACCCCTGTATTGTGTGTGTGTGTGTGTGTGTGTGTGTGTGTGTGTGTGTGTGTGTGTTTCCACATACTGTACAAACACATAACCATTGAAAGAATGGTAATATACATGTTGTTTTAGTGCACTTTTCCTTAAGTGAAACAAGTGATATATACCAAGTATTTAAATACATAGTTTTCATGCAATTCTTCGCCCTTCTAGTTGATTCTGTTCCATCTCTTTCTCCACCCATCGGTTAACAAAGGAAATAATCCCAGGGAGTTTCTGCCCTGTTGAGTTTCAAAGAGAGACTGTAACAATGGGTGGGATTGTATCTGTGTGTGTGCGTGTGTGTGTGTGTGTGTGTGTGTGTGTGTGTGTGTGTGTGTGTGTGTGTGTGTGTGTGAGTCTATGCTTCTCCCATGCCATTTTTCTTCAATTCCATGTTTTATGTTTTAATGGAAAATTAATTTGTCCTCACAGTGAAGAGACGGGAGGTGTGGGAATGGGTCGTAAGGAAGGATGAGAAAAGACAAGAAGGAAAAAACGGTAAAACAGGAAGTGTGAAAAGATGAGATAGAAGGTAATAGGGAAGTAGTGAGGATTGGAGGAAGGGAAGTGTTGAAGTTGGGGAGAAGATAGAGACGGAGTATTTACCTAGATGTATGGTTAATCACTCACTGCCACTGAAACGGCTAACCTAACTCAGATTTACGTCTTGCCTCAGCCACTCCACTTTATCTTTCCCCAGCAAGTGACAGTAATTCTTTGTGCACTTTCCCCCTTTCTCACTCTCTGCTAGTCTTTCTTTATGCACTTTACCTTTTCTCAGTCACTGCCAGTCATTCGTTTCCTCCTTGCCTTCCTAACTCTTTCATTCTCGGTCGAAACACAATTACATATAATCCCATCACGATGAGGGGTCTTTTCTAAACTAACTGCCTCATTCTTTTTCCCCCTGCCTCTCTAACTTTTTCGTTCTCTGTCGACTGTCTCATTCTTTTCTTCCCACCCTGACCAATCATTTCGTTTCTGTCGAACTACAACAATCCAAAACCCTATGACAGTGAGGGTTTGTTCTAAAATGAGTAGTCATCTAGTGGCAGTAGATAAAATGGAAAAACCGCCATATTAGTTTCGGGGTGAAGTGAGGATGTTTGTGTCCCTTTCTCCACTAGTGGGTGGTTTCTTCATCAGAACAGAATCATTTGACGTTACCATGAATAAAACCGGTATACAGTTGATGTTCCTGCAGTGAATGGCTTAAGAATAATCAGTGACCAAGGCAGAGAGCACCTTGTTATTGGAGAGAAATTGGCCTAACTGAGTAAGGAAATTCTGAGTGTCACATAAATGAATAGTGACATCGGCAAACATTATGACACCAAATAGAGACTGTTTCCATATACTCTTTCAGCACACACACACACACACACACACACACACACACACACACACACACACACACACACACACACACACACACACTGACTACCATAAAATAAACTTACTCAGCTTTGGAGATATGCCTTGTCATGAGGTGGTTAACAGGCTCTGATAAGAGAACCAAGTGTGTGTGTGGGTGGGGAGGTGGGCGCCCTTACGTTTGTTGACAGGTCAGTATTAACTTCTCTTGCAGTTAAGGTTTCTTCGTAGCCTAATTACAGTAATTTTTTCCTTAAAAAAATGTTTTGTTATATTTTTCAGTTGAACGCAGACTTCTGTTTGTAGATATCACAGGACTGCGTGTTAATAATGTGGTTGGATGTTGGTGGGATGTGTTACATGGCCATCATACCTTCGACGTGATGCTTGAGAGTTATGCCTTCATGTGGTGGCACCGACATAATTAGGTGGCTCCTCTGCCTGGCTATACAAACATCTCTCACCTCTCTCCCAGTCCCCCAAATGGAGGATGGAGGACTGTATGAGGACTGCTTCAGCGTACAGTCTGCCGGGTTCACGTCTCATGAACTTGTTACCTCTTTGTTATTTTTGTCAACGCCAGGCGATTCTGTTCAAATCAGGGAAGCCTCTCGCGGAGTAATTGCTAAGTGCAACTCTTGCTGTAATTCAGATAAAGAGACATGATACATAGGGTAACTGAACATCCACGTAGGCTAACCTTAGTAGAATAAAGCTTCCCTCACCTGCTCTGCCTCTTGCACTGCGATGTAAACTGTGTTTTAAAATGAACTGAGAGGGAACTTTTCGTCGACCATCCCAGGTTCTCACTTCTCGTGATTTTTTACCACTTTTCCCTGCCCTCCCTGATCCTCTGTTTCTGTCCCATTCATCTTACCCCCAACATTCTCCAAACCCTTCTTTGAGACTCCTTGGTCAAGCGTATTTTGCAAACTCCTGATTACCATCAGTTTTCTCCACGTGCGTGATTACTCCCCATGCCTCATCATCATCTCTCACTCTCAGTTTTACCATCTTCCTCCCCTCCTGCTTCCCACATCCTCCACTTTATACACCCTCGTATTCCTGACTGGTATCCTATTTGTCAAACACTATTGCTGCCTTTCACACCCACCACAAGTTGCTGTTCTCACAATCCATACAAGTCTTCACTATCTTACCATATCAAATGGTACAGAAGTAAACTGATGATAGTAGCATCCTAGTTCGATCCACGATTGAGGCAGGGAACAGTCTAAGGATCTGAAATGCATTCAAAGTTCGCACAACTTACCTTTCATGATGCCTACACATGTCGCAAAAACACCTCCTCTGTCAAAACATGAGTTCTGAGACAGTCCAAGTACGTATCAGTGCAGATAGTACGATATTGGCACCCAAGCAGACACATGTAAAGGCATGCAGCGCTATTCCTTGTGTGTAGGGGAACTCTTAGGCCTGGGTCACGACCTGGTTAGTTTGTGTTCATTGAAAAGGGTAAGGAACTGATCCCCTTCTGCAACATACATATCCACTCTCCCCCCCTCCACCCCACCACTACACACCCTTTCACCACCACACCACCACTCATCCCCAGCGTCACTTATCTTCCAACACTGTCATACCACCACTCATCGCCTCACAATCACCCACACCACCAAAGCACTCACCACCACAAGACCACTTACCCTCAAACTCCCACATCACTCACACTCTCACACCACCAAACCAGCTTTCAGCACCCCCTCACCAGGCTGAGGTACTGTACGTGCGGTTACCTGACTGAGGACATTTACGTGATTCACATAAGTTGGTAAAGACGCCATTCATCAAACGGCCAGAACATGTTAATCCCATTAGTATGGTGACGTATTGTTACTTTATTCTTACTTCTGTGTGGCCATTATATTCAGCAGAGGGGAGACCTCGTAGTAGTAATAAAAGGGTGAGGTACAGGATTATGTGTTGGTACGAACTACCGACGCCATGTTATAGCCCAGCATCACCCACTGCCACCCTTCCCAGCATCACCCACCGTCCTCAGTCACCTCACTAACTACACTGGTCAAGCCACCCACGCCATGTTGTACCCCAGCATCACCCACCGCCCTCAGTCACCTCACTAACTACACTGGTCAAGCCACCCACGCCATGTTGTACCCCAGCATCACCCACCGCCCTCAGTCACCTCACTAACTACACTGGTCAAGCCACCCACGCCATGTTGTACCCCAGCATCACCCACCGCCCTCAGTCACCTCACTAACTACACTGGTCAAGCCACCCACACCATGTTGTACCCCAGCATCACCCACCGCCCTCAGTCACCTCACTAACTACACTGGTCAAGCCACCCACGCCATTTTGTACCCCAGCATCACCCACCGCCCTTACTCACCTCACTAACTACACTGGTTAACCCCTTAACCGCGGGGTGTCACTTTCGTGACGCTCGGCCACAATGGATCATACCGCGGGGCGTCACTTTTGTGATTCTGTGTTATTTTGAATTATCCCGGGCTCTCAAGTGGTGGCTTGTATCATCTATCAGTACTGCCAATGTCCAACAATAGTCAGCACTCCAAATCTCATCTGTACTCCCATCCATTGTTGACAATTTAGCGATTTTACCCTCTTCGTGACTTCTCTCCCTACCTGCCCTCCATTACCCTGTCCTCTAACATCCCACGCCGCGCTGCGCTACGCAAATTTCCCCCTGATTTTTCCACAGATTTCATCCATTGAAATTAGCCCTATGCCCTATACTTATACAAAATAATATATACCAAAAAAAAAAACAGGTAAGTGATAGTGTTATACACCAGAAATTGGCTAATTATCACCTGACAAAACCTCACGTGCATTCATTCGCTACATTACCACGGTAATTTCCCCTTTAATTTATGCCTTGTAATCGATGTCTGTAATAAAAATATATATCAGAAAGGAAGGGAGAATCCTAACTGACATTTACATTCACCTGGAACTACCTATTTCTTTATTTATTGCCAGGATTTTCTACCTATAAAAAATTAGCCTGTAAGTTAGCAGCAGTCAGCCTAAAGTGTCATTGTCAACCCTTCCCTTCTCAGATAAGCCACGGCATTTAGTTCCTTGTCCTCCGCTGTAGAGAAACCATGTCGCACTCACGCCCCGCCATTCCTGCCGCTTCTGCGCCCATTGCAAAGGGCCCCGTGACCTCTACTCCTAAGAAAAGTGGTGAGGCAAGCAGGAAAGGCCTTAGTGACTCTGCAGTGGCACGTGAACTGGCAGAATTGTCCATGATAACGATGGACAGTGACTATGACGATTCGGGTGAATCGTGTGATGAGCCGGGTGAGGTTATCGCGCCAGAAACAGCAACAGCGAGTGCTACAGTAAGTGAATCAGTGTCTAGCTCCAAGGGAAAGGAGCCTTTAGTGCAGCAAGGACAAGAATTTGGGAAGGGAGTGAAAAGGCGGCGTGTTAGCCCCAGAACAATGCCCCCACGTGACCCAGTCCGCCATGAGTCATGAGTGCATTCACCTCCCCGTTCCCCAAGCCCCACTTTACTCATCTCTTCATCATCGTCGGCTGAGTTATCTCTGGAGTCTTCGTCGTCGGAGTCACCACCAGCATCAACAGTGAAGGCAGGCCGTAGAGGTAGAGGTAAATCAAGGAGAGTGAAAAGTAGTGTAGCTAGTAGGGTAAGGGCTGCTAGTGCTGTACGGCAACCTAGGGTCAGTGCGAGTGACCTTGACCGAGATAAACCTCCCTCACAGCCAACCTCCACCACCACCACCACCACCACCCGCCCTACACCGCCACGACAGGGAATCCTGGACGCCTTCGCGTGGATGGAAGGGTCAGATTTTGTGCCCGAAAATCTAGTTTTTGATGAGAGCTCCTCAGGAGTTCAGCCTGCCTTCACTATGGACGAAAATGCTGAGTGTGTCGACTACCTTTTAGCCTTCCTAGATGACGAAGTCATGCAGCACATATGTGATGAAACCAACAGGTATGACTTACAACGTGCTGCAAGTGGTACAGGTGCAGCCAAGATGCAACAGTGATCCATGCTGGGAGTGCAGGAGCTGTATGTGTTCTTTGCCCTCATGCTTCTCATGCCACACTCCAAGAAGCATGAGTTGGAAGAATACTGGTCCATGGACCCCTTACTACCTTCACCCACCTTCAATAAGTACATGGCCAGAGATCGCTTCCGGAACATCATGGGAAACCTGCACTTTGCCGACAACGATGTACCTTCCCAAACCGACCCACTCTGGAAGATCCGGGAGATTCTGAGCAGAATGAAGGATAAGTTTATGTCATTCTTCCACCCCTTTCAGAAGGTTGTCATTGATGAATCCTTGGTTTTGTTCAGAGGACATCTTCGGTTTGTTCAGTACATTCCAAGCAAATGCCATCGCTTTGGAATTAAGTTCTTTGTACTGTGCGACTGTAAGACGGGGTACATCCTTGACTTCGTCATATATTCAGCCAGCACTGTCGATCTCGATAAAACACACCCCCTTGGCTTCTCAGGCTGTGTAGTGAAAGTGCTCCTAGAAAAGTATTTTGGTGGGAATCATGTGCTGTATACAGACAACTACTATACAGCACCAAAACTTGCCAAATACCTTTCTGAGCACGGCATTGGCTCCTGCGGCACTGTGAAAAGTAATTGTGCCCACTTCCCCAAATTCCCAGAGGCGGGGACCTCGCAGCGAGGAGACGTGCACCTACGCAAGTGTGAGAAGATGCTGGCAATACGGTGGCATGACAAGAGGGTCGTGCACATGCTCACCACCGTACATAAGGGGGAGATGAGAGACAGTGGGAAGGTCGACCGTAGGACAGGCGAACCTGTGATGACACCTGATGCTGTGTTGGACTATAATATCAACATGCGGCTGGTGGACAAGTCCGACATGATGATTGGTGAGATCGACTGCCTCAGGAAGAATATTAGGTGGTACAGGAAAGTTTTTCTGCATCTGATAGATATGACGATGCTGAACGCCTTCATCCTGTACAAGATGAAGGTGAAGCCACCCAAGTCCTCCCTGAGGTTGTTCGCCAGGACTTTTGTCCAGCAGCTGCTGGAAAGATATGGTAGGGTGACAGCAGCAACTCCAAGGTGCCATCCAGTAACACTTCCCGACCGACTTGAGCAGAGGGCGTATATGGATCGGCACAGACTTGAGCTAATGCCTGCCACAGGGAAAAGGAAGGCTCCGATTCGCAGGTGTCAGGTATGTGCGCATACCACACGCCGCACACTTGATCATAAACGCACCTCTTGGCAGTGCGCTGAGTGCCAGGTTCCCCTCTGTGTTACCTGCTTCTTCGATTACCACAGCCAGAAGCAGTTCTAACAGTGCAAGTGTGGAAGCAGAATTATTTGGAAATAATGTGTAAATAATGTATAAATAGCAGGTGAAAGCAATGGATGTTCAGTTCATATGATTGAACAGTGTATTATAGTTTTATCTTACTGAAAGTGACAGTGAATAACATAGTGTAAGTAAAATAGCAGGGTAAATATTGAAAAAAGAATAGAAAATGTAAATAGTAATGTAAGTAATTAGTAATATAAGAATATGAGTACAAATAATTTATGTTATAACAGTGAAAGTGAATCCGTGGCTCTCTACGTATTTTACTGAATGAAAAATTGAATGACTTCAGTGACAATAAACTAATACGACTGAAGGAAACTTATGGAGAAAGACTCCAGATATAAGTGTGATACAGTAATAGAAATATAAAGTGTGAGGGGTTTTATGAATAATAAATGACAGAGTGCCTAGAGCGAACTAGCGCAAGTGCGACGATCAGACGCG
The DNA here is from genome assembly GCF_032717465.1 of Coenobita brevimanus. NCBI lineage: Eukaryota > Metazoa > Arthropoda > Malacostraca > Decapoda > Coenobitidae > Coenobita > Coenobita brevimanus. Next base: position 26,932,182 of record NC_137026.1, read on the forward strand.
CTCATAATTTCTATTGCTTTCACAGTGTTTTTTTTTTTTAGTATGGATCCCAAACTACTTGAAAATTGTAGAATAGTGTTTATAGTGTTTGTATCTGGCTGTGGTAATCATATTACGGGTTGTCGGGAAGTGTAAAGTGGAGACTTCGTTACCCTACTTCAGAGGTCTCCTTAAGTCCTACGGTAACCGACGAAGGCTCAACAATCATTCCAGGAGAAAGCTGAAGGTATGTGCCATAAGCATATTTAATTTTATTATTCTAGGACTAATAACTGATTTTTGGCAAATATTTTTTGAGAGTGTGTCGGAGCCCTAATAACCCCGCGGGACACGCAAGTCATTGGTAAAACAAGCCCGCGGTGTAGGGGTTAAGCCACCCACGCCATGTTGTACCCCAGCATCACCCACCGCCCTCAGTTACCTCACTAACTACACTGGTCAAGCCACCCACGCCATGTTGTACCCCAGCATCACCCACTGCCCTCAGTCACCTCACTAACTACACTGGTCAAGCAGTTTCATCTTTTCACAAAAAGTTGATGATGTTTTGTGAGATACCCTGTGATCAAGTCTTATTCTGCAGTACATCAGTGGTTTCCCCTCCCACACACGCAGCGGTGGTGTAACGTTAATCAACTGCGTTTGTCTCTTGCGACGGGCTGATGTTGATTTGAGCTCCTCCCTTTGAATTAGAAAAAATGAAACACACACACACACACACACACACACACACACACACACACACACACACACACGCACACACACACACGCACGCGCACACACACACACACACACACACACACACACACACACACACACACACACACACACACACACACACATTTTCTTTTGTACCGCCCGCACAGTACTATAATGGATCGTGATATTGGTGGATTTGTCACAAGAACTGTTCCATGGTTATTGTAATGTTGGGATATATTAAACACTGTGTCCACCGAGCCGAATTAACAAGTCCCATAACTGATGTGAGTGGTTTCCTATCTGACTTATCTCTATTATATGCAGTATTGGTATTGGCTCCTGTCTCCACTAAATTCAAAATATTAATTTCTGAATGACCACATGAACCCGTGTTTTATGAAATAATTGACAGACATATTCAATACTAAATTATTTTTGCGTGGACTTATGCAATAGCTTGACGTATACTTCAGCCGTGAGAGAGAGAGAGAGAGAGAGAGAGAGAGAGAGAGAGAGAATTATTGGTGGTGGATAGAATGCCAGGAGGTGGACTAAGAATCTAAGAGAACTCTTCAGTGTTAGTTACATAAGAAAAAAGTTGGTGTCAAGGATACTGATCATATTATTCAATTAATATCCTCTTTTTGAGACTGTTATATTGTCGTCCTCCTGTAAATATATCGAATAATATATGAGGGCCGCCCGAAATTATTACCTCGCCCGGGAAGTATTGTTTTTGGTCGTTTTTTTTTTTTTTTTTTTTTGTTAGCAACATAACGGAAAACGGCTGAATCAAACTGCATGAAACTTTCAAGGCATTTGGGCACTGGTACCAAAAGGAAGTGATTAAAATTTGGAACTATTCCAGTGACTGTGAAAAGTCAAAATCAAGGTCACGGATTCTCAGAGGACTATAAATTGAAACCGGTTGAAGATTGATGTATTTATTATTATCAACATAGAGGAACTCCCATATTGGCTTTCATTTGGCACGAAGACCTTTAACCTTGAGTGACCTTGAAAGGTCAGACATAAGGTCAAGGATATTCCTGGAGCTATAACTCGAAACTGGTTGAAGATTTATTTACTATTATCATGATGTAGGAAGTCTCTCGTGGGCTTTCATTTGACTCTATAACTTTGTGAGTGACCTTCAAAGATCAGACGCATGTCGGGCGAGGTTTGTTGTACCTGGCACCGCTTGTTCAATTTAAGTTTGTTTTCCAGCATAAAATATTTCGCATGGGACAATGAGCAAGGTTAAGGTATCTGCTTAAGGTGTTGTTGGGCTGTGTGTGGCTGTGTTGTGTTGTGTGTTTAGGTTTATCCCTGTGGCACTAACAATAAAGCCAGGCTCCGGCAGTGTCCCAGTTCTATTGTTTAATCATTCCCCTGTGTGACCCAGGTCCCTCGGTAGCAGTCACACTAATATGCCCTCCCTCCCACACCACCACTCTTGTCTGCCCTCCCTCCCACACCACCACTCTTGTCTGCCCTCCCTCCCACACCACCATTCTTGTCTGCCCTCCCTCCCACACCACCACTCTTGTCTGCCCTTCCTCCCACACCACCACTCTTGTCTGCCCTCCCTCCCACACCACCACTCTTGTCTGTCCTCCCTCCCACACCACCATTCTTGTCTGCCCTCCCTCCCACACCACCACTCTTGTCTGCCCTCCCTCCCACACCACCACTCTTGTCTGCCCTCCCTCCCACACCACCACTCTTGCTGCCTGCCTGTTCCTGAGTTGCAGTATACCCCAGTAGCTGCAGGTCCAGGTTATACTGCCGTCCTTGTATATCATCGATATATCTATTTCACTGAGTCTTATGACTTGTTGCAACGTCTGTGAGACCACAAATAGTGAACATTTTCAGTGGGATTCCTAATTACTTGTTCACCTTCCTGTCCACCTATCTGTTTCAGTCATGCCAAGTTTTCTATCTCTGCCCTAGATTTTCATCAGTTCTCAAAATCCAGTCCCTCAGCTTCACACGTTCACTTATCACTTGTCAGTACGAATCTCCTTTTCTGAAAAATGGACTTTACGTCAGTCAGAATAAATTATAAAAGGAGTAAGCCGAAGTCAGAGAGTTATCTAGTTTCATGGCCCACTGTCCTCAGACTCACTTTCAGCTGCTTGTTTTGTTTGTATTGTTCTTTCTTTGCTCATCCCTTGAGCCATCCTCCTGTCCCAACTTTCATCCGCCAGGTACGTAAATGTTTATACGTTGTACATTATTTTTGATCCTACTTGGCTTCTGCAAACCACATACAGTAGGAAACTCTTCCTGATAGTTCTGTTGCTTCCGCTTTCTCTCGTGGTTTATGATACTCATGACATTCCAGAGTCTGAAGCTAGTCCGGTGGTGTTAACATTATCACTCTGTGTGCAGTCCCAGCCACAACCTTCGGCTTGGGGGAAGAAATAAACAGAAAAGGTGGAGGGTCAGGTGTGAGCTAGAAGTGACGGAAGCGGCATCAGACAGGTGGGTGTCCTGCCTTTGCCTGATGTGTTATCGTGAACTGAATCCTTTGCCAATTTAGGTTGGTGAAAGAATGAAATGTGTGTGTGTGTGTGTGTGTGTGTGTGTGTGTGTGTGTGTGTGTGTGTGTGTGTGTGTGTGTGTGTGTGTGTGTGTGTGTGTGTTTTATTGCTTAAAACTTATAGTTGCTCATCATAATTTTCTTCCCAGCACTTATCACTGTAACTAGTAATTACTTTGTGTGTGTGTGTGTGTGTGTGTGTGTGTGTGTGAACAGAGGTCGCCACACACCTTCTTGGGCACTAATACCAGTCGTCTGTTGTGATAAACTAGGTATATATGTCACAGTGTGGACTGGCGGGAAGGTATTGGTCAAGATGACTGTACAACGTATCTGTGTACTGTATGATAGAGCCGAGCACTAAAGACTTTTTATCAGGAAATTCATCTCACATCGTCTAACCTGAAACAGCCTTTATTAACTTCAGACCTTGACCCTTTCTTCATGACTCCATCCTCATGACTCCATCCTTTAATCAAATTTTTCCCACCAGCTTTACGTTAGGTTTCTGACGGTAATGGCCAGACGACCGTCGCACCTGTATAACTGCTTCTTGATATTGGCCTGTTCACACCTGGCTAACGCTGCTAGGAGTGGAGCGTCCAGGATCCTCTTGACTTTCACAATGCACACATTTATCATGGTTTTATTAGTCGTTATTCTTCCTCGTCTTCATAAATTTCCTTCATACTATTTCTCCTTTTTTTTCTTCCCCTCCCTACACATTCCACATTCCCTGCCTCATCCTATACATTCCACATCCCCTGCCTTATCCTACACATTCCACATCCCCTGCCTTATCCTACACATTCCACATCCCCTGCCTTATCCGACACATTCCACATCCCCTGCCTTATCCTACACATTCCAAATCCCGTGCCTCACCCTACACATTCCACATCCTCTGCCACACCCTACACATTCCACATCCCCTGCTTCACTCTACACATTCCACATCCCCTGCCTCACCCTACTCATTCAACATCCACTGCCTCACCTACGCATTCCACATCCCCTGCCTCACCCTACACATTCCACATCCCCTGCCTCATCCTACACATTCATCCCCTACCTCACCCAACGCATTCCACATCCCGTCCCTCACCCGACACATTCCACATCCCCTGCCTCACCCTACACATTCCACATCCCCTGCCTCACCTAACACATTCCATATCCCCTGCCTCACCCAACACATTCAGCATCCCCCGCCTCACCCTACACATTTCACATCCCGTCCCTCACCCTACACATTCGACATCCCCTGCCTTATCCTACACATTCGACATCCCCTTCCTCACCCTACACAGTCCACATCCCCTGCCTCACCCACACATTCCACATCCCCTGCCTCACCCTACACATTCCACATCCTCTGCCTTACCCTACACAGTCCACATCCCCTGCCTAACCTCACACATTCCACATCCCCTGCCTCACCCTACACATTCCACATCCCCTGCCTCACCCTACACATTCCACATCCCCTGCCTGACCTCACACATTCCTAATTCTTTGGCTATCTTCCACATTCCTCCCTTGTCTTATACTTAATTCAGCACAATTTTGGATGTCCTCGTCGGATTTCATTGTCATAATATCACCAGCAAATATATTTTAGTCTGAAATATTCCCCGCGGGTGATGAAAGAGGTTGACGTGTTCACTAACCCGTGAGAGAGAGAGAGAGAGAGAGAGAGAGAACGCCCAGTTTGTGTATGTGTGTGTGTGTGTGTGTGTGTGTGTGTGTGTGTGTGTGTGTGTGTGTGTGTGTGTGTTTCAGTCAGATACACATACTGTTTATCTGATAAACACAATGGCTGGGTTGGGGTACAGGGAGTGAGGGGTTGATCGTTATGTAGTGATGCTGTTCGTTTAGCCTAGATGTTATTTTCGTGTCTTTTAAAGCAGCAGAATTGGTTGGTGGGAGTACTTTTTTTCACTAGTAAAGCAAATGTTTCCAATGATCCACACGACTTCTGTTTACATTCACAGAAGGATAGCCTCGCCTCAGAATAACACTATATATCATAATGAACGAAATTCTTTAGATCTTGCTGTATATTTTGTATCTTCCTCTTTTTTACTGTACACGCCAACCACCAACAAAGCGTTTTTCCAGTTCTTAAAACCAGTCTTTCTCTCGTCACTCATGCCTTCCTCCACTCTTGCCTTCCTCCATTCTTGCCTTCTTCCACTCTTGCCTTCCCCCACTCATGCCTTCCTCCACTCTTGCCTTCCTCCACTCTTGCCTTCCTCCACTCTTTCCTTCCTCCACTCTTCCTTTCCTCCACTCTTCCCTTCCTCCACTCTTGCCTTCCCCCACTCTCGCCTTCCTCCACTCTCGCCTTCCTCCACTCTTGCCTTCCCCCACTCTTGCCTTCCCCCACTCATGCCTTCTCCACTCTTGCCTTCCTCCACTCTTGCCTACCTCCATTCATCCCTTCTCCACTCTTGCCTTCCTCCACTCTTGCCTTCCTCCACTCTTGCCTTCCCCCATTAATGCCTTCCCCCATTAATGCCTTCCCCCACTCTCGCCTTCCTCCACTCTTGCTTTCCCCCACTCTTGCCTTCCCCCACTCTTGCCTTCCCCCACTCATGCCTTCCCCCACTCATGCCTTCCTCCATTCTTGCCTTGCCCCACTCATGCCTTCCTCCACTCTTGCCTTCCCCCACTCTTGCCTTCCCCCACTCATGCCTTCCTCCAGCCTCCTTCATCTTGCTTTTCACTCCTTAGTTTCACTCAGTGTCTGTGGCTGCTTTCGTGTCCCTCACGTGTAATTAATCTTCAAATGTCCCAAAATCCATAAATGTTGTAATAACACTGGGAGGTTAATCTGTTTTTGTCTCCTACTTCCAGCATCAGTTTTTCATTAAGTTAATCATTCTCTCTCTCTCTCTCTCTCTCTCTCTCTCTCTCTCTCTCTCTCATTTGCATTTAATTACATGCTTCCCTCCATCTTTCCATCGTTTCATCTATTATTGCCATCATTATTATCTATGACCCTCACCTCATTCCGCTCATGCCTCGCTCCACAGACTTTTTCTTTAAGGGAACCGTTGGCACCACAGTTTGACTCTCTGGCTGGTCAGAGGTCATGGCACAGTTTGTTTCGTCCTTGTCAGTTTTCCACAGCAGTGCACCTGGGGACCATCCACTCTTGTGAGTCCTGTGCTGGGGGAAAACTCAGCTAGGCTGTCCATAAGCATAAATATAAGCCTTATTCTTCCACCCTAATTGATATCTTCCTTTGCCATTCCTCCCTTGTCTTGTCAGTGAAGGTTTTGAGTTTGGTGGAGTTATTAGGTGTTAGTCTTGTTCTGCCCACAATGTGATGCAGCCCTGTGGTGGTGGAGTTATTAGATGTTAGTCTTGTTCTGGACACAGTGTGATGTAGCCCTGTGGTGGTGGAGTTATTAGGTGTTAGTCTTGTTCTGGCCACAGTGTGATGTAGCCCTGTGGTGATGGAGTTATTAGGTGTTAGTCTTGTTCTGGCCACAGTGTGATGCAGCCCTGTGGTGGTGGAGTTATTAGGTGTTAGTCTTCTTCTGGCCACAGTGTGATGCAGCCCCGTGGCTTCACCACAGCCTCACATGGTTTGACAAAGGGTACTATTTTAGGACTAAGTAAATATTAGGAAAACTGCTGTTTAACCACTTCAGTCCAAGTACGTATTTTATATTTTGTACTTGTTGATATCAGAGGATTTCAGTCAGCTTAGAGGAGTGTCCCAGTAGTGATGGGGTTAATGTAGGTTATAACCACTCCAGTTCAAACACTTTCGTTTAAACACAATAAGATTCCTTATTGACAGCAAGAGTAGTAGTAGTAGTAGTTGTAGTAGTAGTAGTAGCAGCAGCAGAAACAGCAGCAGTTGCAGTAGTAGTAGTAGTAGTAGTAATAGTAGTAGCAGCAGCAGTTGCAGTAGTAGTAGCAGTTGCAGTAGTAGTAGTAGTAGTAGTAGTAGTAGCAGTAGTAGTAGTTGTAGTAGTAGCAGCAGTAGCAGCGGCAGTTGCAATAGTAGTAGTAGTAGTAGTAGTAGTAGTAGTAGAAGTAGCAGTAGTACCAGTAGTAGTAGTAGTAGTAGTAGCAGTAGTAGTAATAGTAATAGTAGTAGTAGTAGCAGCAGTAGCAGCGGCAGTTGCAGTAGTAGTAGTAGAAGTAGCAGTAGTACCAGTAGTAGTAGCAGTAGTAGTAGTAGTAGTAGACTAACCCAGGTCTTTCTGACCGAGCAGACCATCAATACCAGGAAGGCAGTCGCCCCTGTAGTGCCATCCCGTGCAGTGAACCATGCGGTGGACAGCGCCTTGCCACAGCGAGGCGCGGGGAAGAGTGTGGAGGTTTGGTTCCCGGATGGACGCCGCACTTATATTTCAATGAATCTGGTGGAAAAGTGGACAAGGGATCAAGGAAGAGTTGATTAGATTCTGAGGTGGATCTCAAACATCGCCATCAATAACATCACTCTTTTCATTATAATCTCTAGCTCCACCGTAAATTATTTCACGCATCAAAACACACACACACACACACACACACACACACACACACACACACACACACACACACACACACACACACACTGAAAAAAAGTTTTTTTTTTCCATATGATTAAGAAATTGTATTGTGAGATTCTGACTCAGAGCTGGTGAGCAGCTTGGCCGGAGTCCACTGACTGGCTCATTTTCCTTATTTTATGAGGTTCTTATTTGCTGGGTGGGTGGTGGTGGTGGTGGTAGGGAGTGGGAAGGGCAGTGGTGGTGGTGGTGGTAGGGAGTGGGAAAGGCGGTGGTTGGGGTGGTGGTGCTGGTGGTGGTGGTGGTAGGGAGTGGGAAAGGCGGTGGTTGGGGTGGTGGTGCTGGTGGTGGTGGTGGTATGGAGTGGGAAAGGCAGTGGTTGGGGTGGTGGTGGTGGTGGTGGTGGTAGGGAGTGGGAAGGGTGGTGGTGGTAGTAGGGAGTGGGAAGGGTGGTGGTGGTGGTAGGGAGTGGGAAGGGCGGTGGTTGGGGTGGTGGTGGTAGTGGTGGTAGGGAGTGGGAAGGGGGGTGGTTGGGGTGGTGGTGGTGGTGGTGGTGGTGGTAGGATGTGGGAAGGGTGGTGGTTGGGGTGGTGATGGTGGTGTGGTGGTGGTGTTGGTAGGGAGTGGGAAGGGCGGTGGTTGGGGTGGTGGTGGTGGTGGTGGTGGTGTTGGTAGGGAGTGGGAAGGGCGGTGGTTGGGGTGATGGTGGTGGTGGTGGTAGTGGTAGGGAGTGATAAGGGCGGTGGTTGGGGTGGTGGTGGTGGTGGTGGTAGAGAGTGGGAAGGGCGGTGGTTGGAGTGATGGTGGTGGTGATGGTAGTGGTAGGGAGTGGGAAGGGCGGTGGTGGGTTGGTGGTGGTGGTGGTAGGGTGTGGGAAGGGTGGTGGTTGGGGTGGTGATGGTAGTGTGATGGTGGTGTTGGTAGGGAGTGGGAAGGACGGTGGTTGGGATGGTGGTGGTGGGGAAATGGTAGGAGTTGGGCAGGTTTTGGTGTCTGCTAGTGACTGGGGACGGGAATTTTGGAACGCTGGGAACTCCGAGGGTGGAGGCGAGGTTGGCTGGACTTTACTGACGGCAGCACAAGAGGTATGGGATGGCCAGACAGATGTACCGTAGGCTGATTGTAATATTTTATTTTCTTGTCAGAGCTATCAACGTGATCACTGTAACTAATGAACCTATAGGTTAACTAGCTCCATTACAGGGACTCCAGATATATTTTTGTTTCCTGATAATAGACATTGCATTATTTATAATTCATTATTTGTCAGCATAAGCTGTGTTTTTTAGTTAAAAGAAAAGGTTGATGTATATTCTAAGGGGTTGGTAGTCGGGTAAAATAGCTGAGAGAGAGAGAGAGAGAGAGAGAGAGAGAGAGAGAGAGAGAGAGTATAGTTGAAAGGGTAAACTTGCCTGAAGATGCCTCACCTGTGTCCATCGTAAGTATGAATGTTGTTAATGGTGGTGATGTTATTTTGTCTTGATTTAATCCTTTCTTCCCAGTATTAGCGTAGAATGGTCCGGGGAGCAGGGTAATCGGTTCTGACATTTAACGTAAGGGTGGCCAGCCTCGCTTATCCCTGAGTGGAATTTTGTGAGCGGTAAACCCCAACTCTCCCTCGGATGTCAATTTTTGCAGGATCCAACCGTTTGGTGCACCTTATCCCACTAAACAGCCAGGCATCATTATGTTATATGGCCACCACTTAATGTAGGTTCACTTATCTTTCAGTGAAGAGACACTTGAAGGTGGCATTACGCTGAGTGAATGGATGCTGGATTTCCCTGTCAAATATAGTTATTCACTAACCATTAAACTTAGCCATGGCATTGGTTTGTTACTTATGTGTCAATTGATAAAATTCATCCCTCGTTCCCCGCCCCCCCCCCCACTGCCCCATCTCTCCACCCACTGCCCCACTTCTCCACTCACTACCCCACCTTTCCACCCGCTGCCCCTCTCCACCAGCTGCCTGACCTCTACCCCCCACAGCGCTTTCCCTCCATTTCCCTATTTCTCCCCTCGCTGTCCCACCACTCCTCCCACTGCCGCACCTCTCCCCCCAATGCCCCACTTCTGCCCACACTGCCCCACCTCTACCCTCAATACTCCACCTCACCCTCCACTGCCTCATCTCTACCCCAACTGCCCCATGTCTCCCCCCACTGCTCCACCTCTCCCCCCAATGCTCCACCTCTCCCCCCAGTGCTCTACATCTGCCTCCACTGCCCCACTTCTGCCCACACTGCCTCTTCTCTACCCCAGCTGCCCTATGTCTCCCCCCACTGCTCCACTTCTTCCCCCATTGCCCTGCCTCTCCCCCATCTGCCTCAGCTCTCCCCCCACTGCCCCACCTCTCCCTCCGCTGTCCCACCTCTCCCCCCACTGCCCCACCTCTCTCCCAACCGCCCCACAGTCCCCCCCCACTGCCCCACATCTCCCCCACATCTCCCCCAACCGCCCCACCGCTCCCCCCACTGCCTCACCTCTACCCCCACTGCCTCACCTCTGCCCCCACTTCCTCACCTCTGCCTTCACTGGCTCACCTCTCCCACCACTGCCCCACCTCGCCCCACAACTGCACCTCTGTTTTCTAATAGTGCTCTCTCATTTGCTGTTTGTCTTCTCCGTTGCTTCTCTTCGATTTAAAATATACTTAAACCATGCCATAAAAACGTGTATGTTATAAAGAACGTATCATTCTCCATAGCAAGTAAGAACTGAATGGATGCCAGTGATGGGCCAACTCTAGGTATGTGTGAATATATTATTTATTGCATATGTAACATTGCAGAGAAATATTTCCTGTCCAGTAGTGAATATGTTGGCATTGTAGAGTACATTTGTTTGTTTTACTTCGTCTCCTCCCACATAACCATTAATCCGAGTGACTTTTACCTCTTAACAGCACTTGACGATCGTATCCTGCTGTTCTTGGCTGGCATACATCTTTTTGTGGAACGTGTAAGGGGTATAAGAGTGTGTGTATGGAGGGAGGGTGGGTGAGTGAATGGGATACTTTATGTGAGTGGGGGGAGAAGAAAGGTAAATATGTGGGTGGTGGGGTGGAGACGGTAGGGTCCGCAATATCATTTAGGTTGCAATAAGATCGATGAGTGTTGCAGCGGTACGGCAAAGGTGAAGTGATTTATGTAACACTGAAACTTAAAAGTGTCAGGTTCCGTCAAGATGGTTTAACTGAAGCCTTCACACTGTGGTTACACGTATGCTGTTGATGTTATAGCCCAAGCCATGCCAGGTGTAGTATGTGTGGTGTGTTAGCTTCAGATAATGCATACTGCATGTACATGGCCTGTACTGACTACTGTAAATGACTCGTTTATGAGTCCGTGCCAAACGTTGTGCCGCTTCACCCGCAAAGGTATCACCAAAAACGAGACTGTTTGCCTGCACTGACGGGACTTATTGTTTGGCTTCAGGGATACGCGTTGTACTCACCAGTTTTTGACAGCCTCCCTTTGTTGTACGCCGTAGTTTCTTGTGAACACATTACAATCAGGTTCATCAATACTTCACTGGCAAAGGCTCCTTCAGATCCAACTTCAGTATTTGGCAAAGATAAAGAAGTAGTATACAACACATATATTGGTCATCTCAGTGAACACGTCACATTATTACAGGGTAAATCCTTCTTCTGGAATTCAAAATAGGTAAGTAATATCTTACAATCTGGTGAATATGCTTACTTGCGGTATACTGTTATGGAACAGGCGGCCATCACTTCTCCTGGGTACATGAAATAGGGTGGGAAAGTTTCTGGATTGCAGAGGGTATGATACATGTGTATGATGATACATATCTCGTTAGAGTGGCGGTGACTGCGATTACACGAGTTTGTACATATTATCGAGGACAGGTTGAACAAGGGTGTGAATATGAAAAAAAAAAAAAAATACAGCAGGGCAAGCATGTACTGGTGCACCACTTGTCTGTGTTGTCATCAAAACTTACAGCTGTTGACTGAATATCTCATGGCACAAAGCTTTTCACCTTAGTAAAGAGGTGGCAGCCACCTCCTTCCCTCCCCCTAACTACTCACTTTTTTTTCCTCCTTCCAGTCTACGTCCTGTTTCGTCTTGCCTCACCACAATTCAACCTCATTTTCATAAACTTAGTTATTTTCCAAAATCCCTTTTCGCTCCTTTTGCCTACAACTACACCATCTGCCACACATTCATTCTCTTATCCAAGTTGTTTTCTCTCACTCTCTCTCTCTCTCTCTCTCACACACACACACACACACACACACACACACACACACACACACACACACACACACACACATTCAATTGAAAATACATATACGCACGCACGCGCACACTTCCCTACACACACACACACACACACACACACACACACACACACACACACCATAGCTCCAACTTGTCATAAAAATACCTAATAACGCTGCCCATTTATTACAGAAACTTACTATAATCACCACCTCCTTCCTGGCTCCCTTCCCACTCCACCACTGTTGTCTGCCTCTCCTCCCACATCACCACTCTTGTCTGCCCTCCCTCCCACACCACCACTGTTGTCTGCCCTCCCTCCCACACCACCACTCTTGTCTGCCCTCCCTTCCCTACCACCACTCTTGTCTGCCCTCCCTCCCACACCACCACTGTTGTCTGCCTCTTCTCCCACACCATCACTCTTGTCTGCCTCTCCTCCCACACCACCACTTTTGTCTACCCTCCCTTCCACACAACCACTCTTGTCTGCCCTCCCTCCCACACCACCACTGTTGTCTGCCTCTTCTCCCACACCACCACTCTTGTCTGCCTCTCCTCCCACACCACCACTTTTGTCTACCCTCCCTCCCACACCACCACTCTTGTCTGCCCTCCCTCCCACACCACCACTCTTGTCTGCCCTCCCTCCCACACCAACACTCTTGTCTGCCCTCCCTTCCACACCACCACTTTCGTCTGCCCTCCCTCCCACACCACCACTCTTGTCTGCCCTCTCTCCCACACCACCACTCTTGTCTGCCCTCCCTCCCACACCACCACTCTTGTCTTCCCTCCCTTCCACACCACCACTCCTGTCTGCCCTCCCTCCCACACCACCACTCTTGTCTTCTCCCTCCCACACCACCACTCTTGTCTGCCCTCCCTCCCACACCACCACTCTTGTCTGCCCTCCCTCCCACACCACCACTCTTGTCTGCCCTCCCTCCCACACCACCACTCTTGTCTGCCCGCCCTCCCTCCCAAACCATCATTCTTGTCTGCCCTGCCTCCCACAGTGACGGATACATTCTGGGTATGCCGGTGTGTGAGTATCCTGTACTTCGTCAGGTGTGTAGTTACAGTATTGTTAGTTATACATAGTATTGTATGTATCGCTGGACATACATGTGTTTAGTTTCCGGTTGATTGTTTTTGTGTATCAGATGTTGAATTTGACTTCACCGATGAGTCGTAGTCTGACCATGCTTCAGCCACTTTTGGACTTGTTGTTCTGAGACCGTCCTTTTATATCAGAATTATAAATATAAGGAGCTACTGGAGCGTCATCCTGACCTCTTTTCCCATAAAAGGATGAGTTGAAAGTAATTACTGTATTTCGTGCTCATAAATATTATATGCCACTGTACTATAAAGCATAAGTTAAGGTTATATCACATATGGTGGTAATTATCCAACATTTTATTATCGTTACACACAATGAAGTTAACAAAAACGATGGCCTTAAGTTCGCTGTCAATTTGCCGACCTTTTAAACTAGACACACTACATTTTTCTCTTCAATTCCTGAACGTAGTGGACGCATTAATTTCTGTCCATTAACTTGTTGATGATATGATGAAGTACAATTTGGAAGCCTTGACCAAACTTAGGTAACGTTGCAGTCGGAAAAGTTCATAATAATTTATCTTTATCATGATGACCCTGTTTTGCTCTATTAAAAATAGGATGGGTAGGATCCAGAAACAGACAAGGGAAAACAGCAACATTGCTGGACACTCTCCCTAACAGTCTTGATAACAACTGCCAACAACTTTCAGGAATTACTGTGATCATCATAATACATGATTTTATTTGTCAGTGTAGTGTCGCATACTTAGGAGGAAGTTATAGTTGCAGTTGTGGCATGTGCAATGTATCAAGAAAAACAGCGCCGTCTTTACCGTTTATGGGACTGTTCGATTTAATAAAGCAATAATAGAAAATAAATATTACCATCACATCAATCATTCCCTTATCATTACTGTCATTACTATCCACCCCATCACCAAACAGAGGAGCTTTGAGAGGTGAGAGGGGAAGTATGAGCGGTGTGAAGGAGGGAGTAGGATCCCGAGAGTAAACTTATTATTAAATTCCATCTGCTGTCGTACCCATCGTCTAATACCCATAACATTCCAGTTCCTTCAAATTATTTTCTTATATTGTACCATCTAATCGTCTGGAATCGTCTCCCAACTGCATCGTGTCACTTGACTTATTTAGCCACTGTATTTCACCATCAGAGGTTCTTTCATAAACTTTCCAATCCCTTATAAGTACCAATCGTCATCCCTGGTGGGAGGAAGAGGGGTTAGACTTACGGGTTCCGGGGCGCTTTCAGCCTGCAGCACTATATTGTCCAAAGCAGGTAGGAGCACATTATCTACTCCAAAGTGGCCCAAAGTCAGTATAAACTCAGGTGTCCCCTTATTATCTTCTTATTCCTGTGCCAGTTTCTTTACAGACTCCTCAGCGCCCAACTTTCTAACTGATAACATCATTACTGGTACAAACTTCATGATAGTCTCCAGTCTTACTGTTCACCCCTTCATCCTATCTGAAAAGCCTCATTACAACTTCAAGACAATTTCGTCCATCTAACTTGAAGTAATTCACTGCATGATTTCACCGATGCTCCCGGCGCATCACTGTATATTGCTAATTCCACTACATCCTCTCTCTCATCCACAGTGTCCTCTCTCTCTCTCTCTCTCTCTCTCTCTCTCTCTCTCTCTCTCTCTCTCTCTCTCTCTCTATCTATCTATCTATCTATCTATCTATCCCTCTATCTCTCTCTCTTTCTCATTTTATATCTCATTTACAACATTTTCTCTCTTATCCACAGCATCCCCAATGTCATCCACATCATCTTTTCTCTCATTCACAGCATCCCCTCTGTCATTCACAGAATTCTCAGGCTCATTCAAAGCATCCTCTCTCAATAACACCATCCCCTGTCATCCACATCATCCTCTCTCTCATCCACACCATCCTCTTTCATTCAAAGCATCCTCTTTCATCCAGAACATCCTCTCTCATCCACAGCATCCTCTCTCTCGTCCACAGCATCCTCTCTCTCATCTGCAACATCCTCTCTCTCATCTACAACATCCTCACTCTCATCTACAACATCCTCACTCATCTACAACATCCTCTCTCTCGTCTACAACATCCTCTCTCTCATCTATAACATTCTCTCTCTCATCTACAGCATTCTCTCTATCATTTACAACATCCTCTCACTCGTCTGCATCATCCTCTCTCTCATTTACAACATCCTCTCACTCGTCTACAGCATCCTATATCTGATCTACGACATCCTCTCTCTCGTCTACAGCATCCTCAATCTCATCTACAACATTCTCTCGTCTACAGCATCCTCTCTCTCGTCTATAGCATCCTGTATCATCCACAGCATCCTTTTTCGTATCCACTTCATCCTTTCGTATCACCAGCTTACCGTTACTGTATCTCCCTCTCATCCGCATCATCATCTCACTCATCCACTCTTTCTTCTTTGTTCTCTTATTTAGAATTAATGTTATAGTTCTAGACCTAGTGTTTTATGAAAAAAAAAAATGTTCTTACAGAGCATCAGTTAAGGAAGTTTAACTAAATTTAGTTTGCAAGTTGTCACCTGTCCCAGCTCTGGTTTATATGAAGACCTCATTGTCAGCAGACCACTTCTCTGCCACATGACCACAGCCTCCAATACTGATACCCCAAAATATCGACCGGCAATGTTGTGATATGCCAGGAATGTCACAATCATAACTGGCACACTATTATATTATTAATGGACTTTTTATGACATGGTGATTGTCTCCTATGGAAGTGTCACGAACACAGTCATATGAAATTAAAATATTCCCAGTAATAGTTGGAATCGAATCCCAAATCCCACATACCCCAGTTCGCCTTCTGTCTCCTTATCTCTGCCGGGATCAAAATCATGGAATACTGTTGGACAAGGTTACTGTCTTTCTCAGCCCATACCGGTATATGGTCCACTGCAGGACCAGACTGTCTCAAACGAGGGACAGTGATCAGCCAGAATTAACCCTTCCCCATGTTGTACAAATACACATCGGGAAGTGATGTCTACAAGCAGATCACTGCCTGTACTGTAGATGTCGAACCCAGGCCCGGGGTATCACAGAAAGGGAATCGACCCCGATACCATTAATCTTGTGGCTTCAGACAAGAATACAGAAGGACCCAAACTGCAGACAGTGGCATCTGGTGGATTTAAACAAAGGTTTCCATTTCAGCTGTCATATCATACCCCTCATTCCTCTTGCGTCCCATCCATCATTCCTCTGTGTAACTAGTGCTCCCATATCCCGTCCACCCTCCCTCCGCCCAATTAATGTTGCCATATATTACCCCTGCATCCTCCCTCCCTCAGTCGTTACCAAACATGCCACCCTTCAGTCTCTCCTCCTAATCCCTCATCAAACTGGGTTTCTGTGGGTAGGACGCGTCTGCATGCTAAAAAGCAAACAAGGCAAATGGTGTAAGTAATCTTCTCTCGGGTAATATCTCTTCCTGTTAACCACAATCATAATTAATATTGTTTTATTTTTTTTGTCTATCATATGTTGCTTCAT
Source organism: Coenobita brevimanus (assembly GCF_032717465.1). Lineage (NCBI taxonomy): Eukaryota > Metazoa > Arthropoda > Malacostraca > Decapoda > Coenobitidae > Coenobita > Coenobita brevimanus. Next base: position 26,948,815 of record NC_137026.1, read on the forward strand.
TCAAAATCGACAATGAGAACTTTACCCTTTACCCCTTCAACACGATGACATGATTTATATTTAAATCTTTAAAAAAAAACTCTGTGATTCAGGGCATTAAAAACCTTCAGCCCTTACATAGTATGAGCACTTTTCTAAATTATTTTCTTCCACCACCAGACGAATTTATTAAGCACAGAAAGGACTTCGTACATTAAAAGTGTTAAAGGAATAATATCATAGCCTGTGAAGCAGTGTGGTTGGCAGGCTGTGGTAGAGAACGAAGAGGAAAATGAGATGGGGACGAAGCAAAGATGTCTTTACACAGTTATTCCACTGCCCCCCCCCCTCTCTCTCTCTCTCTCTCTCTCATTTTTTGTTGCCTCCCCCCCCTCATTTCTCAGTTTGACTCTGCCTCTCCTTCTCTTTCTTCAGAGTTTACTTCTGCTTCCCCGTATCATTCCCTACCTTATCAGTTTACCTCTGTCTCCCTGTATCTTCCCATGCCTTCCCAGTTTGCCTCCCTGTTTCCTCCCCTGCCTTACCAGTTTACCTCTGCCTTCCTGTTTTCTCTCCTGTCTTTCCAGTTCACCTCGTCTTCCCTATCACCGTCCTCTGCCTTCCCTATCGCCGGACCCTGCCTTCCCATATTACTCGTACATCTAGGCTACTTCGTCACGTTACATCAGACTGCCTCCCTACCTCACCCCAGCCCTCAAGTCTTGCAAATTAGACGCATGATTTCACGGTGTTGGTTATGGATACAAATTCTCCATTTATTGGATTATATTGACCGTATAGACCCTCCCTTTGTTGTTGTGTGAGTCTCCTCTTGGTCCCGTCAGTACCTCCCCTCAGCCTCCGCTGTTGCATTCCTTATCCGTCGTGGACAGTGTCTTTTTTCAGTAGTGGTCTCTCCCTTCCTTCTGTTAACTACCGCACCATCTCCTTTTGCCTTATTTGTTCCTTTCAATTCATTCTGTCTGTCTCATGGATTTGGTTGTCCCACGTTCTCCCTCATTTTCTTCTGCCATTCACCTTGTTAGTCACGTAATTTTCCTGCTGCTTTACTCTCTTCCCCTGTGGCGGGGGGAACACAACCTGGCCGCACTATGGGGTGGTACTACTACTCTGCGGCCAGGTTGTGTTAGGAAGAATACTGCCACCGTATTCCCTGCGTGTCGTAAAAGGCGACTAAAAGGGGCGGGGTGAGGGGACTAGGGACCCCCTCCTCTGTTTTTTAGTTCCTAAAAAGAGACAGACCAGAGAAAGGGATGGGGGATGGAGTTATCCCCGTACCCTGAAGATTGGGTCTATGAATGTGCGTGGATGTAGTACGATTGAGGCTAAAAGGGAGGAGATTGGGAGAATGTTTGTGAGAAGAAAGTTGGATGTGTTAGCTTTGAGTGAAACGAAGATGAAAGGGAAGGGGGAATCTATGTTTGGAAGTGTGAATGGAAGATTGTCAGGTGTTGATAGAGGAAGGGCAAGAAAAGGTGTGGCCTTGTTAGTGAGTCCTGAAGTACAGCAGTGTGTGATTGAATGGAAGGAGGTGTCATCAGACTGATGTGGGTGAAAGCGAAATTTGAACGTGAGTTGTGGGTGTTTGTGAGTGCATATGGGCCTGGTAGTGAAAGGGATGAACAAGAGAGGGAGTCTTTCTGGAATGATGTTGATGAGTGTCTGCAGAGTTTTGGAGCGAATGTGAATGTGGTAATGATGGGAGATCTGAATGCTAGAGTGGGAAATGTAGCAGTTGAAGGCGTAGTTGGTATGCATGGTGTGCCTGGAAGAAATGAAAATGGGGAACGAATGATAGCGATGTGTGTTGAGCGAGAGATGGTGATTGGGAATACGCTGTTTGAGAAGAAAGATATTTATAAGTATACATGGGTGAGACAGGAGGGTGGAAGGGTTGTTGATAGAGCTTTGATGGACTATGTGGTTGTGTCTAGGAATGTAATAGGAAGATTGTTGGATGTGAGAGTTCTGAGAGGGGAGGGTGGAGGTATGTCTGACCACTACCTGGTGGAGGGAAAGTTAAGAGTAGGTAAGAGATGGGTGAGAGCTAGGAGGGTTAGGTGTGGCAGGGAGGTTTTGAAAGTGAGTGAGTTGGATAAATGAGAGAAAAAGATAGAGTATCAGGAAAAATTGAAAGATGAGTGGAACGCAGTGAAAGATCGGGAAAATGGCAGCGTGGAGGAGGAATGGCAGTTGTTTAAGAGTGCTGTGGTGGGGCATGCAGAAGAGGTGTGTGGTGTGAGACGTGTGGGTGGTGGTGTAAGAAAAGGAAGTGAATGGTGGTGCGAGGAAGTGTAAGTATGGCTGTGGCCGAGAAGAGACGTGCATATGAAGTGTGGCTGCAGAGGAAGGATGAGATGTCATATGAAAGGTATAAGGAAAAGAGGAATAGAGCAAGAAGGGCTGTGCGTGATGCTAAAGTGGCAGCAGATGAGAGGTGGGGTGGGCGGCTGACAGAGAATTTTCAACAGAATAAGAAAATGTTTTGGAAGGAGGTGAAAAGGGTGCGAAAGGGAGAGTCTGGGAAGGAAGAACGAGTAAAAGCAGAGGATGGAAGGATGTTAATTGAGATGGATGCAGTAAGGAAGAGATGGGCAGAGTATTTTGAAAGATTGTTAAATGTAGAGGAGGAAAGGGTGGGTGAGATTGTGGCGGATGGAAGGGTGCAAGGAATAAATGTGTTGGGAGAGTTGAATGATTCTTTGATCACGAAGGAGGAAGTGGAGAAGGCAGTAAAGGAGATGAAAACAGGGAAAGCTGTAGGTATGGATGGGTGTGCTGTGGAATGCCTGAAGGGTGGTGGAGTGACTATTGTTGACTGGTTAGTAAGATTGTTGAATGTGTGCTTTGAGAAAGGTATGGTGCCAATTGACTGGGCAAGTGCTTGTGTGGTCCCGTTGTATAAAGGCAAGGGTGATAAGTATGAATGTACTAGCTTTAGGGGTATAAGTCTGTTGAGTGTTGTAGGTAAGGTGTATGGTAGAGTGTTAATTATGAGAGTTGTTGAGGGTACAGAGGGCGTGATTAGTGATGAGCAGTGTGGCTTTAGGAGAGGGAGGGGATGCGTTGATCAGGTGTTTGCTGTGAGACAAGTGTGTGAAAAGTATTTAGCGAGCAAGGATATGTTTTGGGCATTTATGGATTTAGAGAAAGCGTATGATAGAATTGATAGGGAGGCTTTGTGGACTGTTTTAAGATTGTATGGACTTGATGGTAGGTTACTAAAAGGAGTGAAAAGTTTTTATGTAAATAGTAGAGCATGTGTAAGAGTGGGAAATGCTGTGAGTGATTGGTTTCCCGTGAGAGTGGGACTGCGACAGGGATGTGTGATGTCGCCTTGGTTGTTTAATATTTACATGGATGGTGTTGTAAGGGAGGTGAATGCAAGAGTTTTAGGTGGTCTGAGTCTGGTAAATGTTGATGGTGGAGATTGGAATCTGAAGCAGCTGCTGTTTGCAGATCATACTGCTCTGGTGACTGATTCAGAGGAGAGATTGAGACAGTTGGTAGAGGAGTTTGGAAGGGTGTGTGAAAGGAGGAATTTGAAAGTAAATGAGAATAAGAGTAAAGTGATGAAGTGTACGAGGTTGATAGATGGTAGGGGGATGAATATAGTTTTGAATGGCGAGTTGCTTGAGGAGGTAGATTGTTTTAAATATCTAGGGTTGCTGTGGATGGAAGAATAGATGCAGAAGTGAAGTTTAGAATAAATGAAGTAGGAAAGGTGCTGGGAGGAATGAAAAAAGTGTTTAAATGTCGTTCGCTTAGAATGGATGTAAAGAGAAGGCTGTATGAGGGTGTTGTGGTACCGACTGCATTATATGGGGCTGAAACATGGAATATGGGTGTAGCAGAGAGGAAAAGTTTGAATGTAATGGAGATGAGGTGTCTGAGGAGTATGTGTGGAGTGACGCGTATGGATTGGGTGCGAAATGATGAAGTGCGAAGGAGAACAGGAGTTGTTCAGGAGATGGCTGGTAGAGTTGAGCAGAGGGTGTTGCGATGGTTTGGGCGTATGGAGAGAATGGATAATGAGCGATTGGTGAAAAAGATAACTAGATCTGATGTGAGAGGTGTAAGGCTGAGAGGAAGACCACGAATAGGATGGATGGACAGTGTGAAGAGAGCATTGGATGCGAGAGGGATGTCTGTTGAGCAAGGAAGAGTGGCTGTGCGTGACAGAAATAAATGGAGAGAAATTGTGAATGAATAAGTGATGACGCAGCCCTGAGGGGATATTCTCCCGCATTTGGTCTGATCAGCTAGTCAGGTCAGGTGCGGGTAAGGGGATGGGTCTGTTATGATGTGGCAGGGGTAAACCAGTTCTGCTGTCGGGCCCTGCTGCGGATGTCACTGATTGCATTGCGCGGTTGACCCTTGTGCGGTGTGGTGCGGTGAGGATCTGTCCGTTCTCCCCTTTGGGGCTAAGATGTGAATGAATGTGTTTGAATGGATGAGTAAATGGAGAGTGTGTCGTCCTGTCTCGGCTACCTCCCTTTCCTTGGGGGAAGCAGCCTAGGTATATAGATAGATAGATTTACTCTCTCACGTTCTTTTTCCTTCAGTCCTCATTCACCCATTTCCTACCATTATCATCGTCTTGATACATATCCTTTCTCTTGTTTCCTTCTGTCAGACCAGCTTCTCTCTCCTTTTCCCCAATTTCTTTTATCTGCATCGTCGGTACCCTTCAGCCCCCTTTTTCATCTCACTTCCGTTCCTTATGACTGTTTCTCTTCGTGTTCAGTCGCCCTCTCCGCTCTTTAATATTTGTCTTGTAACAGAAGTCTTGGAAATCAAAGTCTGGGGAACCCTTTCAGTCATAATCTCATATGATTCATACTGTTATCTTTGAAGAGCTGTTTTTCTCTCTGTTGTCCTCTGTCTTGTGGCGTCCTTCCCTCCCTCTACTTTTTTATGTTGTAATCTTTCCACAACTGTTTTCTCTATATTGTCCCCCTAGTCTTCTGGTACAGTTCCTCTTACTACAGAAACCCAAGCTTCCTGCCTCCTCACCTCATCCCTTCTCCTCCACCTCATCCCTGCCTCCTGGACTCATCCCTGCCTCACCACCTCATCCCTGCTTCCCCATTTCATTGTAATGAAGTGGTTAAGACTACTGTCACCATCATCATCACCTCCTCCTCCAAAGTAGAAACCATCCTCACCACCACATACATATTAAATCCTTCAGTATTAGAACCATTCCAACCATCATCTGCCTCCTCATTCCCTACCTTCTCCGCCGGCACTGTCAGTCTCTCTCTTTTCCCCTTTCACCTCTATCAATGTCACTGCTGCTCTGGTCTTTGTACCGCCCCACCATAACTAATTTCATAATAGAGTCAGGCCTAAACCTTCTGTACATTATTGGTCAGCACCTCAACAGATCGGCTACTCGGCACCACAAGCAACACCGCACAACCTCCTCCACCACTACCACAGTCACTTTCACTGTAATCTAGCCCCACTCCCAGCCTGTACCTCTCCATTATGCTGTGGCTAATTTACCGTCTTTTTTTTTCTCCATTTTCTGTCTGCGAAGAGGGAGGAAGAACAATATCCACATTTCCTCTGTTTCGTAAAGTCGTATATACACGTACTGGTTAGGAACGTGGCTTTCAGACCCAACGTCTATATATTGGAGGAAAAGTGTTGTGGCTTCATGGCACAACAACAGTTGTATCGCGAACACTCACTCGCACCCGAAACTTTCTTTTCCCTTTAATTCCTTTCCCCAGCTGTCAGAGAAAGTAACTCAAGATCTCACCACCCTGTGTAGTGTAAACATAGGAAATCAGTTAAACGGTTGTTGCTAATGATTTGTTTGTGTGTGCTTCTCATACGCTTCAAAGTTGAATAAAAATAAGCAGTAGGAAGAGAAGAAACGTGGCACTACAGGATAGTAGATGTGCCTGCTAGTGCAGTAGTGTTGAACAGGTCGTCTTTAACCTAATTTCTCTGTAGGGCTCGGTCACTGTCCCGTTTGCTGGTCACAGGACAGTTTGTGTGTAACTATGTAAACTATGATGAATACCTACGTGTGAACAAGTGAGTTGGTGGAGGGTTAGTGCCCCTCCTCGTAAAACAACTAACTCAAAGACCAACGGTCACCCCTTATGGAATTATGGCGTCTCACTGTAGATAGATAGATAGATAGATAGATGATGATGAATACCCCAAAAGGACCATTGGGTTTACAGCCCAGAAAGGACCATTAGGTCTACTGCTGTTTACTTTCCTTAGTATTACTGTTTGCTTTGCTGAACTCGATGCCTTGAAGGTATTCACAAGCACTACTTATGGAGAAAGAATCCTTGAATAATTATTTAGAACAGCCATAAACTATACTAACCCATGCTTGGCCTCAACATACACACAAACCAGCACAAACACGGATAGGCTTCAAGAAACACAAAGCAGGGTCTTCAGAACAATAATAGGATGTACCCAAACCACAACAGTGTATCATTTACATCAAGAAAAAAACATCCAATCGAACATGTCATGAATATGAGAGGCACTGTCTTTCATGTCAACCCTCATCCCACCTATGTAGCTTCATGTTGGATCAGCCACATCCAGAAAGGAAAAAAAGATCACTAAACAGATTGTTTCAGCAGCATGCACCCTCGTCTACTCTATAGTTCTTAAGTACATAATTATATAAACACCCAACCCCCACAGCCATCCAACATCTTCAGCTAAACAGTATCTTTCAAGAACCACCACCAGACATATGCCTCTCAAACTTCCCTATCTAGAGAGACACGAGAACACCTAACCAGACTACGATGCTGCCATCACCCTTCCCCACTACAATACCAGCACAAAATGCAGTTTACAAACAATCTATTTTGCCCACATTCTAGTGCACCCCCCACACCACATCACACTTACTCACCACACCCTCCTCAGTATCACAACACAGAGTGTCCTTCAGCATAACAAATAACCTCCGTGAGCGACCAGTTGAAGTCGTCAATTTCCTGCAGTTCACTGGGTTCACAGTGACATGAGCACGGAGTTCCAAGAACAACTCAACCTCGTACCTGGTGTTTCATCACAACCACTACCCTCGTCTCTTACTATTGCCACTCATCACCGCCTTACCCTCCTCACCGCACATAGGTTGCCATCCCAGTTCCCTGCTTGTCTCTTCTCTGCCCCTCCTCTTCTGTATTTTATCCTCTCATCTCCATATACATTCATCCCCTCCACTCCTGTTCTGGTCTTCCTTCCCCCTTTGCCCTCACCTTTTTCTCATCTCCATATACATTCATCCCCTGCACTCCTGTTCTGGTCTTCCTTCCCCCTTTGCCCTCACCTTTATACAGATCCTATCCTCTCTCCAACCTCATGTCATTAGGTCTTCCTTTCCTTTCCTTTCCTTTCCTTTCCATTCTTCACATACACGCCCATTCCCACTCTCTCTCTCTCTCTCTCTCTCTCTCTCTCTCTCTCTATTGTCATCTTACCGCAGTCTCGCACTGTGTCCAGCAGCAGCATCACAGTTATCCTTAATCCGCTAATGATTCTCCTTCCAACCATTATTAAGAATACCCTCCCGCAGCTTAATTGTTTCAGAACCACATCCCTCTGTGCTTTCTGGTGTGAGCAGGACAGGATAGAGGGCGAGGGCTGTGAAGAAGGGATGAGTGCGTGAAGGAGGATATTAGCAGGGCAGGATAGAGGGTGAGGGCGGTGAAGGAGTGATGTGTGGGTGGGGGAGGGTGTGAGCAGAATTCGAGAAGATAAGATGAGGGATGTGATGAGGGATATGTGTCAGCCTTACTCACTCAGCCTGGCCAGGGACGTCGCCAGGATTCTTCTACGACTGTCACTGCGTAATCAGTGTCTGGAATGGCTGTCAGTGTGAAGCCATGCCACCTCCAGCCTCAGTCTTGCTAAGTGAAGGTGTTCTCAAATTTTATGCATGTATTTTGGTATGATACATATGTTTGTAAGTAGCTCACAACTTTGCCTAAACACTTTTCTCACTGTCACTCCCTTTGTTTTGCTGTATCCTACAAATGCTGTGTTTGTCAGAGCCTTGTAGATTTCCATATGCTTCATTACCTTCCATCCTGTCTTAATGATATGGTGTCTTGTAGTTTCTTCTCTGTCTCCCTCCATCACGACTCGTGTCCTTCTCTCCCTTCTTTCTGCATCATTCCTTTTGTCCAAGATTTATCGCAGTTATCTTTCAACTCACCACACTTTCACACATCTTCCGTTAGGCTCTGTTCCTGAGTCCCGTCCCACCTTCATCACTGCCGTCGGCATGTAGTTTACTCGATCCCATCCTGTTCCTAGTTCGCCCATTACTAAATTGCCACCCAGCCCACTAACCCCCATCCTCCACACAGCCCACACACTTTCACCATCCACCAAGCCCAACCACTCCCACCCTCCTCCAAACCCACCCATTCTCACCCTCCACCTAACCTACCCGTTCCCACCCTCCATCTACCCCACCCACTCTCCCTATCCTCCCAACCCACCCACTCCCAATTTCCATCTAACCCATACACGCACACCTTCCACCTGGCAACCCACTCCCTCTGCCCGTCCACCCATTCATCTTTTATCCAGCTCATACTCTCCACACAACCCACCCACTCCCACCATTCCCACTGCCCAACCTTTTCCATCATCTTCCCTCTCCATTCCCATGATCCCCCCAGCTCATCCACTCCCTCCTTCCACCCAGGCCACCCTCACCCACCATTCTCCCAGCCCACCCACTCGCAGCTCAGCGCACGCCTACTTCTGCCCTTTCGCACTTCATCTTCTTATCCCCTGGAAACTGATACCTGCCCTCCGATACAAATCCTACTTAGTATGCCTCACACCCTCCTGTCTCTCACTTCACACACACCCTACCTCACACCTCACACACCCCTGTCTCACACCCCATAACCCCCTGTCTTACGTCCCCCACTTCCGTTCCTCACACCCCACACACCCCTTTTTCACACACCACACTCTTCTGCCTCACACACCACATCCCCCCTGAATTACACCTCAGATCCTGTTTTGTATTGTCCTTTAAAAAGGCCATCACGCTGCAGCAAGAGATAAAGATTATGACCTCGAGATCCCTGCTTTGCCCTTTGGTCTTTGACGGTTTTTCATTTTTTTTTTTTTTCCTTGCTACATTCCAGCAAATTTTTTATTTCAGGAGAGAATTCTTTGTGATGAAAGGGTTAACGAAGTCTACAAATGACCTCTGCAGCTAAGAAAAAAATCATGAGCAAACATGGAGATAGCCCGCACAGAAATGGTTAATTATAATGTCAGTGATAACGTGTTGTGTCTGCTACAACAAAAGCTGCCAGGGTTATATTGGTGAGGAAGTATGGGAAATTCAGTGTGGTATGTGAGGTACATATTATGACTTGGTATTTACATTGTTATGACCCAGATACCATATAAGCTGAACCTCATACTGCCATCAGAAAGTACAGAGAACGCTAACAGAATACTGTCTCGTCTTCTGCATTGTTTTTTCATCCTCAAAGCCTACATATCACTGCTGAATGTATCCAGCGTCATTGGCTTTGCATTATCTTACACGTATCTCTTTTTTATTTCGCATCTTTATCTTTAGATTGATCTGTTCTTTCTACACCAATATCAGTATCCTTGGCATGATATTCCTTCGTGCTTCCTTTGCATGTTTTCAGCATTTTGTTTCATTCTTGACTTCCGCCTCCTTTTTCCTCCTTCACTCCTTGTCTCCTATGTTTTCTGTCACACGTTTTCCTCGACTTGACAGTCGTATATTACTTTTTTAAGAACTTTTTTCATCTGTTTTGTTCCTTGCACCTTCTCCATCGTGTGTTTTATTGTTCGCCACCCTCCCCCCCCCTCTCTCTCTCTCTCTCTCTCTCTCTCTCTTCATACGCATTAACCTCAGGCGTTCCATATATAACCGTCAAAAATTTGGAGCTTACACCTGTAATGTTTTTTCGTCTGTGTGCTTGTACATTATTAATAAGGTAAAAGAATGCGAAAAATAGTACAGAGGTATAGCATGCAGTAATAATCAGTAAGGAGATGCTAGAAAGCCTAAGCCCAGCAAAATAATGTACTGCGTTGATGGGTGGGGGAGGAGAGAGATCTGCATGTGTTATGGACGAGGGAGGTGAGGGAGTGAATGTGAGTTGGGAAGTATGGATAGTGGAGAGGGAAGTGCATGTGTTGAGAAGGGAAATGATCGTTACTAGATCTGTGGGAGAAAGAACTGGGTGTGTTCAGTGGAGAGGATGGGCTGATGTGATGTGTGGGTCTGGGAGGGGAAGAAAGCGTTTGCTGCAAAGACAGTGTTTGAAAATCCCCATTGGACCCTCTCTGTTATTCTCATTGTTTGAGGACTGTGCCTGCTTTGCAGATGAGATAGGGACGGGTAGGGTATGTCAGATTTTATATTATGTCTGGAGACTCGAAATTTGATGCACACCAGGAGTGGTGAGCCAGTGTGTTGTGGGCGAGGCAGTGTGTTGTAGGTGAGACAGTGTGGTAAGGGTGAGGCAATGTGGTAAGGGTGAGGCAATGTGGTAAGGGTGAGGCAATGTAGTGAGGGTGGGGCAGTGTGTTGTGGGAGGGGCACTGTTGTAGGCGAGGCAGTGTTGTAGGTGAGGCAGTATGATATGGATGAGGAAGTGTGATGTGGGTGTGGTGTGGTGTGGATGAGGCAGTGTGAAGTGGGTGAGGCAGTGTAGGATGGGTGGGGCACTATGGTGTGTGTGAGGCAGTGTCTTATGGGCGAGGCAGTGCGTTATGGATGAGGCAGTGTGGTGTGGATGAGGCAGTGTGTTATGGATGGGGCAGTGTGGTGTGGGTGAGGCAGTGTGTTATGGATGAGGCAGTGTGGTGTGGGTGAGGCAAGGCAGTGTGTTGTGGGGGGGGGGGACAATGTGGTGTGGGTGAGGAAGTGTTATGTGTGTGAGACAGTGTGGTGTTGGTGAGGCAGTGTGATGTTGGTCAGGCAGTGTGTGTTGGTGATACAGTGTGGTGTTGGTGAGGCAGTGTGATGTTGGTCAGGCAGTGTGTGTTGGTGATACAGTGTGGTGTGGGTGAGGCAATGTAGTGTGTGTGAGACAGTGTGATGAAGGTTAGGTAGTGGATGGTATGATATGTGCGAATTATGTCCCTAATCTGTAATCGATCTTTTTTTAACATATGCAGTCAGTGTATATCGCATTAAGCAAAACATTCAAATACCTTGCATTCCATGCCGATGCTTGCTGCTGTGACTATGGGAACGTTCACTGACTGATGCATAAAATGACGTAAAGTTGTCTTTGTGATTACATAGCCGCTGGCGGAGCAGTTTCACTGCCATTTGTCAGTGCTGGGCGAAGTGGGTTTGTGTGACGGAAGCTTTAGCAGCCAGTAGTGTAACTTTGATATTGAATACGAAGATCATTAACTGTACAGATTCCCAATCACTTCCGGTCAGGCCTTTGGAAGCAGCTTGAAGACAACTTCCTGCACACAGTTAACTCCAACAAGGAGTGTTACGTATAGGCTATCGAGATTTCTATGGAGTTAATGAACAAGGTGAAGCAGATGTGGAAAAACTATACATATAAGTAGACAGCAAATTGTTGTCACTATTTAAAATTACATAGGAAGTAACAGTGACTGATATATTTATCATCATAATTTATGTAGGCTGATTGTTACTTGAAGATTGATACAAGGCAAAGAAATTCATTTCATTATTATGTGCCGTATATCAAGGTTGTCCATTAACCATCCCCAACATAAGTGAAGTAGGCACTTCATAACACATGCAGGTGTCATCAGAAGGCTAGCCAAATCAAACAGTTGATTACTAGGTTTTGATTCTCATCTACTATGGTAAGAGGACAGAGGCAGGGAGTGGAAGTAAGTAGCAGGGGAGGGGGGAAAGGATGAGCACGTTTCTCTGAACCATCCGTCTGCATCAGTCAACACCTAGTATTCATCCGTCTGATCTTTCTTCTCTCTTCCCACTTTTCACTCACCTCCTGCTCCTCATTCACTCACCTCTTGCTCCTCATTCACAGACCTTAATCAGTTTTCCTCCACTGAAACACTTGTCGAATTGGTGATCTCTTTCTTCCCTCCGTCTACCTTCCCTCCCTTCCTCAAGTTCTCTTCTTTATGCCTTCCCTTGCTCACTCCAGGCCTTTCATTGCCTTACATCCCTTTATTTAGCCCTTCTTCCTCTGCATTCCGTCCCTTCTAATCATCCGAACTCTACTTTCGTTGCCTCCTTCAGCCACCACCACCACCAGCCCCTCCCTCCCCCATACACACTCACGCACGTGTCCCCCCAAGAATAAAGAAGAGAGCAAAATGCTATGCTATATTTTCTCATTGGATTTGCATGTGAAATATGCCAGACGTAATTATGTTATGCGTCAAGAATGTTTAATATTGGTGAGTGGTGGTGTGGTATGTACTATGTGCCATAATATCGTCCGCTGTTAGAATCTTCACTCTGGTACTAGTAACATTTGCATATGCGGTACGTCATTATTCTCAGCTGTAGTATGTGTGCAAGCTCGATAAAAATGCAAACAGTACATAAGGGAATACTGAGGTGTTATTATGAAATATGAATAATTGAGAAAGAAATAAGAAGCCTGCTAACCCCACGATATATGGCCCCTGTGTCTCTGTAGTTGACTTACCAACTTATTGGCACAAATATGTGATGGCTGTAAATTGGAACTAAGGTGTGAATGATCAATGTTTTACCAAAACTGAAATCACTGTTATAACCCATTGCATTGGCTTGGAGTAATTGTATTTATGTTTAAGTAGTAGGTAGGTGTGTGAGTTAAAGAGGGGAGAGTGGGTGTGTGAGTGGGGCTGATTATGTGGGTGTGCTAGGAGAAAAGTTAGACATGTGGGCAGGGGAGTGAAGTGGAGGAGAGAGGGTCCACATAACCAATTAGGCCACATCAGGTTCAATGAGTATGGCGGCAGTGCGGCAAATGTGTGATGATTATGGTACACAGTGACTCTTAATGTGGCTGCTTCTGTCAGGGCAGTGTAACCCAGACCTTAACCAGGTGACTCCAAGTGTTTACATATTTGGTAATGATTTTAACACACAAGCAAAACTTGGTGGAATATGTGTGCTGTGTTGGGACCGAAAATATTTGTAATACAAGTATATAACCAGAACTGAGCAAATTAATTGTTTGTTACCTTTTGTTGTATTGTGAGACGCGTCACCCTTAGAGATAAGGTTAAACACATGCCTGCTAGCATATACTGACACCAAATTAAAAGTAGAGATGGCTGTACTTGCCTTCTGCTCGAGGGGTATGGGTTGTAGCTCGTGATTTTTTTGCAGACAGTATCTCTCATATCACAGTAGTTGTCACTGAATATGTTGTAAACACATCCAATACTTTACTGAGAGTGATTCACTTGATATCCATCGTCAGTATTTGGCAAATCTACTATAGCATGCATCAAGAGTGGTTGTCGTCTCAGGGACACCAAGCATATTATTCAATAAAGTGTTATATCACACCAAAAAATCATTTGATATCATACATTCAAGGGCCATAGCTTATGACGTGATGGAATAGGCAGCTATCACTCCTGAGAACAAGAACATAAATGGGAAGGGGACAGGAGTGCGAAGGGCATGGTACATAAGTAGGATATGGCACGTACCATTGGAGAGACAGTGGCTGAGGGTACAAGTCTGTATAATATGTCATTAAGGGGAACTGAACAAGTTATGAATATTACAGAACTACAGTAGGGTAAGGACGTCCTGTTGCACCACTCGTATGTATAACGACTATCAAGTTAGATGGCGAGGGAATATTTTATTTGTTATTAAAGATTATTTGCTACTGTCTGAATGACCTCGGGGAGAAAATTTATATATTATCCTAATGCTGAGACCAACTGTCTCCTTCTTTTCCTCTCCACACGTCTCCGTCTTCTCCGTCTTTACCTCTCGTCTCACCAGTTCGTTCCTACTCTTGCTCCACCTACACTTACTCTATAGCATAGGATTTGACCAGTTATTTTGCGTCAGATGTTCAGTCTTTCTTTTTCCATACCTCTTACCACTACACTCGCTATCCTCCCCTCCCCTTCCTCTCTGTTAAACAGTACCTAATAACACTGCCGGATTGCCATTGAAAATTAAGATTATCTCCACACTCTTCCTCACTCCCCTCCGTCACCACCACACTTGTCTGCCCACCCTCCCACACCACCACTCTTGTCTGCCCTCCCTCTCACACCACCACTCAAGTCTGCCCTCCCTCCCACACCACCACTCTTGTCTGCCCTCCCTCCCACACCACCAGTCTTATCTGCCTTCCCTCCCACACCACCAATCTTGTCTGCCCTCCCTCCCACACCACCAATCTTGTCTTCCCTCCCTCCGACACCACCACTCTTGTCTGCTCTCTCTCCCACACCACCACTCTTGTCTTCCCTCCCTCCCACACCACCACTCTTGTCTGCCCTCCCTCCCACACCACCATTTTTGTCTGCCCTGCCTCCCACACCACCACTCTTGTCTGCCCTGCCTCCCACACCACCACTCTTGTCTGCCCTGCCTCCCACACTACCACTCTTGTCTGCCCTCCCTCCCACACCACCACTATTGTCTGCCCTCCCTCCCACACCACCACTATTGTCTGCCCTCCCTCCCACACCACCACTCTTGGCTGCCTTCCCTCCCACACCACCACTCTTCTCTGCTCTCCCTCCCACACCACCACTCTTGTCTGCCCTCCCTCCCACACCACCACTCTTGTCTGCCCTCCCTCCCACACCACCACTCTTCTCTGCTCTCCCTCCCACACCACCACTCTTGTCTGCCCTCCCTCCCACACCACCACTCTTGTCTGCCCTCCCTCCCACACCACCACTCTTGTCTGCCCTCCCTCCCACACCACCACTCTTGTCTGCCCTCCCTCCCACACCACCACTCTTGTCTGCCCTCCCTCCCACACCACCACTCTTGTCTGCCCTCCCTCCAACACCATCACTCTTGTCAGTGCTCCCTCCCACACCACCACTCTTGTCTGCCCTCCCTCCCACACCACCACTCTTGTCTGCCCTCCCTCCCACACCACCACTCTTGTCTGCCCTCCCTCCCACACCACCACTCTTGTCTGCCCTCCCTCCCACACCACCACTCTTGTCTGCCCTCCCTCCCACACCACCACTCTTGTCTACCCTCCACCGATCACCACCACTCTTGTCTGCCCTCCCTCCCACACCACCACTCTTGTCTGCCCTCCCTCCCACACCACCACTCTTGTCTGCCCTCCCTCCCACACCAGTACTCTAGTTTGCTCACTTTTTTTTTTTTTTTTTTACACTGTGACCACCTCTGGTCGCTCAGCTACACGCTCACATTCGTCTGGACATGGATTTTTTTTTTTTTTTTTTTTTACAAGGCAACCATTTGAAAATAAAACTTTTCCGTTTTTACTGAACTTTTTGCAGAGGAAGAAAAACCTCAAGGAGAAACATTTTTTTCCTTGCGTTTGGAAGTTAGCACGATCGTCTTTCATGTTCTTCCCGGAAAAGCAAAAATATTAAGTCAGAAGAGCTCCTCTCCTCCACTCCCACCCCCAAACACACGCACGGACGCACATAAACACATACAAACACAAACAGAAAGACAAGTGTTAGGATAGGTAATTAAGAGGCGGGAGTGGTGGTGTGGTGATGAGGGTGAGGCAGAAGTGGTGGTATGGCGGTGAGTGAGGCAGGAGTGATGGTGTGGTGATGTGGTGGTGATTGAGACAGGAGTAGTGGTTTGGTGGTGTTGTGGTGAGAGTTAGGCAGGAGTGATGGTGTGGTGGTGTAGTGGTGATTGAGACAGGAGTGGTGGTGTGGTGATGAGACTGATTTAAGAATGGTTGTGTGGGGGTGAGAGTGAGGCAGGGATTGTGGTGTAATGGTGAGAGGGAGGTAAGAGTGGTGGTGTAGTAAGTGAAACAGAAGTGGTGATGCGGTGATGATAGTGAGGCAGCAGTGGTGGTGTGGTGGTGGGAGTCAGGGAGGAGGGGCGAATCACTAGATATAATTCTAATATTTCTCTAATGATAAACTTAAAATTACGAGAGAGTTAAGTTAAATAATAGTTTAACTGTAGCAAATGTGTATTGAAGACATGTCATAGTTAAGTTAAATAATAGTTTAACTGTAGCAAATGTGTATTGAAGACATGTCATATTACAGAACTCTTGGTGTTATAATTTTTTTCTTTCTCTTTGTGTGTGTGTGTGTGTGTGTGTGTGTGTGTGTGTGTGTGTGTGTGTGTGTGTGTGTGTGTGTGAAAGGGCTCTTCTGATCCGAATGAAATCTAACGACATAAACATAACATAGGGCATGGTGGTGTAGTAATACTGAAGAGGTTAAACAGTTACTGCTGGTACAGCGTTAGTAGCAACATATCGTCAATAACATCTACATAATGTCGCTATAATATTAACAAATTATCAGGATTCTTGTATATTTATCCTATTCTTGTGTGAGCTTTTATCGGTGTGTTGGTTAGAATAGTTTCTAATAATTCCCAAGTGATAAGATTCTCTTCTACATAACGCAGCTTTCCTCATTCCACAGGTGAGTTAATGCGGAGTCAGGTTAGGGCAACGTTACAGGTTATTTAATATCGGTTTTACTGGGTCGTTACAGGAGACGGGGAGAGGGGGGAGGATTGGTAGGGACATCAATATTTGATGTCCCTCCCAGTCCTGCCCCCTCTATCCCTGTGGTGTAATTTCTGGTTAATATTTAATATCTACCAGAAGTTACACCACAGGAATCCGAGCCTTAAAATGGCTGAGCAGTATCTGGTGTATGGGTTAACCGAAAGTAGGAATACAGGCGTCAAAGAAATAGACAAACATAGTGGAAACTTACCTTCCTACCTCAGAGTTTTAGGTTCTTATACAGAGTGACATCGAGAATCATCCCACAATGAGGTATACCGGTGCGTATTAGACTACAATTCATGTTTGTTCACAGGGCTGCACCATCATCATTACCTTTACGTCATTACACAGAAGTTCATAGTTGTAAAGCAACCAGGATGATAATGGGAAAACAGCTAAGATAACAGGCTCTAGGAAGTGGTGATAAAAGCTCAGATGTTACCATCATAATGATCCAGATCTTTTAACTTGTTTCACTGCAGAGTCGTGGTTTAAAAGACCATCCGTGTGCTAGCATCCCTCCATCACCACGGCGGGCGTAGCACCCGTCTAGCAGCAAACTGTATTCCCTTTTCTGTTCAGCTCTCAAATGCAAGTGTTGACTGTTACTCCCAGTCCTTCATGTATTCAACAGGTCAACTCTGGAACTGCCCTTTTTTGTATTTCCTATTGCCTACAACCTCGAACCTTTCAAATGCAGTCTGTTCATGCATCTTGAAATGAACGGATGTTGAATTGGCTCTCCGTTATATTGTTTTTATTTTTTCCTGGAAGGAACAATCTTCAAGGCTTCTACTTTGGTTCCTTCTTCCTTTCATAAAAAAAATCTAGAACAACTTTTCTTGATCCGCACCACCCTGTATGGGTTCCCTATTTTTTTATTATTCCAGTGCTCTTACTCCATTCTCTAGACAGATACACTCTTTACTTAGCCAGACTCCTTTGTCCCTCTCCCCTCTCTCTCTCTCTCTCTCTCTCTCTCTCTCTCTCTCTCCATATTACAGTTCCCCTTCCTTCCCTCCTAGGCAGTCCATTAATTCTCTCATTACCCACATAACTTTTACGGTCCCGTCTAGATAGCTTAGGGTGGTTTGTGGTGACTGATGTCTGGGTGAGGCTGGATGTCGTGGTCTGGGGAGAGAACCTGGTGGTCTTGTGCCTCTGCCTTCTCCCCACCCCCATTGACCTTACACTCTTGTTCTTTCCTCCTTGTCACCTACCTTCTTCTCAACACACTACCACCCCCCACACCATCCCAACCTCAGTCACACCCTCCCTTCATTACTTTCTCATAATAATTTCCTTGCTTACCTCTTATGCTTCTCCCATCATGTTTCAAATACTGTAATTATCACCTTCCTTCATCCAGCCACTACAATTCTCTCTTCTCTCTAACCCTTCTTACTTCCCTCGTGTCTCTCACCCCCCCCCCCTTTTCTCCAGTTAATATTACCAAAGGAAAAGCCGTGGTATAGTGGAGGGGTTAAGTGAAGGTGAGGGTGAGAGAGGTGTGTCTGTCCTCTGAGTCTCACTAATCCTGCGTTGGCCACCGATACTGTCAGTGATTGATTCCCGCCGCACACTCAGTTCATCACAGGTGCGTTCGCGCGTGTGTGCGTTGGTGCGCATGTGCGTTCATGTTTTATTGCGCCTCTCTCTCAAGTTCTGAATTTAATGAGATGTGGAAAATAACCATCATGTGACTGGAGAGAATGAGGAAGGGATGGAATATATATGGGTGAAAGAGGATGGCAGGAAGTGGAAACCGAAAGAGAGAGAGAGAGAGAGAGAGAGAGAGAGAGGGGGGGGGAGAGGATGTTCCTCTTTTCACACAACAGGCCTGGCAGTCTGTCACACCAGTTGTTCTGTGTTGATATCACTTAAGTTGCACCAATTCATTTATAAGTTGCACCAATTCATTTATTGGTTCTTGGTCTTACCATTACTTGTAGAATAACCTCCACCTTCACGTTACATTTTCCCTCGCAACTTAAAATATCGGTTGTCGTGTTATATCCATTAGTGTCCACATTTTGCTAAAGGTCTTTTGCTTTATTCCTGAGCGTCTTACTGTAGAAAGAGACGAAATGAGGGAAGAACGGCCTTCCCTTACCACCAGCGTGAAGTTAAAACCCTGGTGACCCCATTACTGGCCTGGGCCTCACGTCCTCCTGCCTTAACAACTCTTACTGTCTTATGAAAATTGCTGCTTTTATTTGTTGTTGTTCATGTTGTTGTTGTTGGTGTTGGTGGTGGTGGTGGTGGTAGTGGTAGTGTTCGTTGTCAACAGCAGCGTTTTCTAATGGATAATCAGGTGATCTGGAAATTATAAGCCAATTCGGTGGATCCTGTTCTCATACGTTAAACGTGTGAGCTTTTGTGTTAAAATATTGAGATAATTGCTATGTCGGCCAGTCAGTTTCAATACTTATACCACAGCATATCCCAGAGCAGTAGTTATATAGTCTACCTGGTAAGGCCAGTGCATATCTGTATAAACTCCCCCTCCCCACTCATTGCATTTTTATCCATGTCTTTTTCCGGTAATTCTCATACGTCATGCATTTCCTTCCTTTTGCCTTCTTTCTGGACTCCTTGGTCGTGCCTCAGAGATTCCAACAGACACCTTCGTCATTTGCATATAGTCTACGATATATTAAATCAGTAGAAGATGGAATACATTGGAGTCCAAGTTAGGAGGAGAGAGAGAGGATGGGTGAGGGAGGAAAAGGAGGCAGGATGTGGGGCAATTGGGTGATGGCGAAAGGGCGGCAGGGTGAAGAGAACAGGAAGCTGGATGAAAGGGAGAGGGAGGGAGCATGAGTGGGAGGAGGCAAGGTGAGGGGAAGGCAAGGTTAGAGGAGGGAGAGAGACAGGGTGAGGGGAAGGAGTTGGCAGAGCGAGAGGTAAAACGAGACAGAGGAATGTTAGGAATATATACTGGTACTGTATAATTATTGTGGCAGCATGATTATTTGAGAAAATAACCCACTTGGATGTTCATTCGTCCTTGCATCTGGGATTGAAGTTAGATTTTTATTTCGATAAAGTTACGTTGATACGAGTATTTACCTCACGTTTTAATCTCCCTAAAGCTATATCTAGCACCTCCAGCAAAATGGTCTGAGTTGAGAAAAACGTTTAGTGGACGTATGAATAAATGAAAGTGAAATAACTAATGAAGAGATTACAGTAATGTTATTCCTTATCTGTAATTTTCCTTCTCCGGGTTATCGTAATGTGTATAACCAGATGTAGCTTTGCCAAGTACAAATTATACTGCATAATGTTTTTATAGAATTTCGGGACTATAAGATATTTAGTGCACATGTTCCATTAGACATCGTATCTTCACGTGATGGCACCGATACAACTTAGTGGCGTCCCTTTCTGGTCATACAAACATCCCCCAACTTCTTCTTTATCCCCTTATGTATCGGAAGATGGTGGAACGCACGGGAAGGGTAACTTCAACCGGCAGCTGACCGGGTTCACGTTCCTGCTGAACCTGGGGTCCCAACATAAAGAACAACTATATAGCCATATTAAGAAATTGCTTCTCGTACTAAATGACCTAAGCAGAGGTACTGAGTGGTACGGGGTGCTGTGGGTGAATGACTCATGATATTTGGAACATAACTCTTGACTGAATAAATTTCAACTTTTCGTTTCTCCTTGTTTCAGGTGAGGAGCCAGTGTGTGGTCGTGGAGTGAAGTAACCCCAGCAGACTCCATACCCCCAATATCCAGGTAAACTTGTGAACTGCTTAGAAAAGGATGTGACCGTGGTGAGGGTGAGGCGCCTCCACTAGACTGACCGGTTCATGTTAGTACTCTTGGATGTGGAGTATCTTGATTATTATTGTGGTCAGCCCATGAGTGCCTATGACTCGTGTGCTTCCAACAGCCCAGTAAGCACTGGAAAAACTCTTCTGCAGATAAACTCTTCCTGGAATACATTTTATCTTTTATGCATCACACTGGACATAAACCAAGATATTTGCTTCTGAGATCTTGTAGTCTGTGTAACACACACCAACTGAGGACTGATCCTCAGTAGCTCTTGAATGTCGCTAACTGGGCATTAGAAAAGAGAAAAGTAAGAGGTATTGCATATTAGCATTAGTAGGAGGAACACGACGTTGGCTGAGGAGGAAAGAAAAGGAGTGTCTTTTGTATAACTGAATAAGGAGGCTATCCTGGAAGGATAATTAATAAAGTACCAACGTTTGAGGGAAGTCAGACAACACAGTAAATGACAAGGGAAGAGAGAACGAGGGATATAATGAGATTAAGATTAATCACTAAAACCAAGCAGGTCAAATCATACAGATGCCAGGAATAGGGGAATCCATCTCGTTATGTGGTTGGCCAACATTATAACTGGGGTTGGATGAAACATACATTACTATGATGTCACAGAAAAAAATGCGAGAAAGATATGAGTTAGAGGGAGAGAGGAGAGATGTGTTGGAGTGCATTTGAGAGATTTCCATTGGTAATTGTTGAGTGGTAAGAAACTCCAAGGCATTGATATTGGTATTGTTACGGAACAGAGAAAGATAATGTACACTTCAAGTGAGAATACTAAAAATCACTACTGTTCCGTAAAGTTCCAGGTTCAAAGTAAAAGAGTTAGGTAAAATTACAAGTTAAAGTTTAATGCTCAAACTAACAACAAAACATTCAGGACTCATAAGGATGATGTAATGGCAAAAAACAGGTTAAATATATGGTTAACTGCAATAGCCTCTATTAACACGAAATTAGCAAGAGTAAATTTACCTAAGTCAGCCCTGATAAAATGAAAATACACTGGGTAATGCTCAGTTAATGCAAGATAAATTATTACAGATACAAACTATTATGAACAATGGTTAACAATAAGAACCCTACATGAATTACAAAAACCTCACTAGGCCTACAGATTAACAACTTATGCTATACAGTACAAGAACAATATGCAATAACACTTATACTCAAATTATACAGCTGCTAGATGGTTGGAGACTTCCTGAGCACTCACAATAATAACTGTACAGGGGAGGACAGAGATGTGAACAAAATGAGGAGTAGATCTAAGTGGCAATGATGCAGAGACTGAGCTCATTATATAGGGGCCGGCAGAGCTTGATACAACTTGTAAGAAGGACGCGCAAATGAAGCCATGGGGACAAAGAGTTAACAATCCCGCTCCGAACAACAGAAAGGACGACTTACTCTACTATAACGGTAGAAGGGGGGACTGAAGCAGAACACGCTCGTGATCAAACATGCAGCATACTGTGCTTTAAAATTACACAAAGGATGATGAAATCATAGGCTCTGTAACACCTCCCCACAAAGAAAAAGAAATTTACAAAGGAAATTTCTTATTACTCTAAAACAATCTGTCTAAAGTCTAGATAAGCAATCTGCAATAACATTTTCTTTCCCCTTGACATGTTGTATGTCTAATGAATACTCCTGAAGAAGTAGACTCCATCTTGTCAATCTCTGATTTTTATCTTTAAACTTACTAAGGAATTTCAGTGGGTTATGATCGGTATAAATGACTATGGGGTCAAAACCAGAACACAAATAAAATGAAAAATCCTGTAAACCCAAAATCAAGGCCAAAAGCTCTTTCTCAATAGTTGAGTAGTTCTTTTGAGGTGGAGTGAACTTCTTACTGTAATAAGATACAGGGTGTTCAATACCCTGATCATCCTCTTGCAGCAAAACAGCCCCAGCTCCTGTATCACTTGCATCAACAGCCATCTTAAAAGGCTTAGCAAAATTTGGAGTAGCGAGCACTGGCTGACTTAATAGGATAGCTTTAAGTTTGTTGAAAGAGGATTCACAGTTATCGGTCCAGACAAATTTAACTCCCTTTTTCAGTAGGTCTGTAAGTGGTGATACAAGAATTGAAAAGTTAAGAACAAATCTCCGGTAATAACCTACCATTCCCAAAAATCTTTGTAGCTCTTTCCTACTTTTAGGTCTGGGAAGATCACTTATAACCTGAACCTTAGCTCCTGGTGGTGCAACATGTCCATCACCAATTACGTACCCAAGGTACTGAACTTTAGCTTGACCAAACCCACACTTTGATAAATTAGCTACAAGATTAGCCTGAACCAAACGCTCAAGAAATTTACTGACATGGCATAGGTGATCTTTCCAGTTGTCACTGAAGATTAATACATCATCAATATAAACAACACACCCTGCCAAAGCCTCTGTTACAACATTCATGAGCTTCTGAAATGTGGCTGGTGCATTCTTCATACCATATGGCATTACAGAACATTCAAAAGTCTTTCCCAGTGTTACAAAACATGAGATCTCCCTAGCACGTTCAGTCATAGGTACTTGCCAGTATCCCTTTAACAAATCAAACTTACTTATGTACCTAGCCTTTCCGATCTTGTCTATGCAATCTTCCACGCGAGGGAGAGGGTAAGTGTCTGTTTTGGTTATCTGATTAACACGTCTGTAGTCAATGCAAAGCCGCTGTGACCCACCTGGCTTAGGGACTAGAGTGACAGGAGAACTCCACTCGCTCTGACAGGGCTCAATCATCTTGTTGTCCAACAGGTAGCCAAGCTCCTTCTGGATGAGAGGAACTTTCACTGGGTTCACACGGTAAGGAGGCAATTTAATTGGCTTTGCGTCTCCAACATCGACATCATGCATCAACACAGTGGTTCTTCCTGGAGTAGCACGGAACACTTGCGGGTACTCCTGCAGTAATGCCGAAAACTCCTGCCTTTCCTCGGGAGGTAGATGAGAAAGCTTAGTCTGGAGATCATTCATGATATCAGGATTCTTCCCCAAACTATCACTCAGGCTCATGCTGCATGGGAGAGCTTCACTTGCAGACTCGGGAGGAACAGCTACATTGCAGACTGGGTTATTTTCGTCCCGCCTGCGATATAACTTAAGCATGTTGATGTGACAATGTTGCTTGTTCTTTCTACGATCTGGTGTGGCGATGACATAGTTGATATCACTGAGTTTCTTCTCCACGAAATAAGGACCCCTAAACTTGGCTTGAAGAGGTTGCCCATGAACCAGTAGCAGAATCAAAACCTGATCTCCTGGCTGAAAGTGGCATAACCTGGACTTCTTATCATAACAAGTCTTCATCTTCTCTTGAGCAGCTCCTAAATTCTCTCTCGCCAGCTGTAAAGTAGTGGACAGCCGTTCTTTGAACTTCATCACATACTCCAGCAGGTTGACATCATCTTCCTCCGACAGCCAGCATTCCTTGAGTAACTTAAGGGGTCCTCTTACTTCATGGCCAAACAGTAGTTCAAAAGGTGAGAAGCCCAGTGATTCATTTGGAGATTCTCTTGCAGCAAACACAACGAAAGGAAGACCTTTATCCCAGTCTTTCTGATGTTCCAAACAGTATTTCTTGAGCATCGATTTGAGTGTTTGATGATATCTCTCCAACGCTCCTTGGGTCTGGGGATGGTAAGCTGAAGACGTGATCTGGGTGATGCCCAACTCTTTCAGAGACTGCTTGAAAACATTTGACATGAAATTACTTCCCCGGTCTGACTGTACCTCCTTGGGCAGACCAAACTTTGTGAAGAACCCTAGCATTTCCTTAACCACGTTCTTTGCTGAGATATTTCTAAGTGGAATGGCTTCAGGATAACGAGTAGCCATATCAATCAGGGTCAACACATAAGAAAATCCTGATGAAGTCTTAGGAAGAGGGCCCACAATATCCACCAACACACGGGTGAAAGGCGCCTCAAAATGAGGAATGGGAACTAGAGGTGCAACCTTTTCGGTCTGATTACACTTCCCCACAACTTGACAGGTGTGACAAGACTTACAATACCAGGAAACATCCCTGAAGATACCTGGCCATTAGAAGTGTTTCAAAATGCGTGCCACAGTCTTCCTCACTCCAAGGTGTCCTGCCAAACTGGAATCATGAGCCACTCTAATGATATCCTGCCTACAAACACGAGGGATGACAACTTGATGTACAACCTCCCACTCACAGTCGGCTGATGCTGTTGGGGGTCTCCACTTTCTCATAAGTACTCCTGACTTTATATAATAACAAGTAGAAGCACCAGCTGACTCTTCCTCACTGCAAGCAGAGTTAGCTAGACCTTTCAACTCAGGGTCAGCAACCTGCAACTCAACCAACTCTTGACGAGACAAATTATCAACACTACGGGGTATTGCCTCATCTGGTGAGTGGTCCAAATTAGCAAGAAAAGTGTCAGCTAGGATAACATCATCATCATCATTATCCTCTAAATCACCAGTAACTTTAGACTTAGCCCTAGTGACAGCACATGCAGGGAACACATCAGGGACATCACAACCCTGGGCCGCAGCCACTGGCTCACTAGACAACTGAGGAGCTGGACACACTTGACTTCCACCAATATCATTTCCAAGTAAGAAAGTTACACCTGACATTGGGAGTGTCTCAACCAACCCAACCATAACGGAACCATTAACAAAACCAGACTCTAAATTCACTCTGCACAGAGGGACAGAGAAGTAATTATTCCCTACACCTTGTAAGATTACAGTTTCATCAGAGGAATTAACATTAGAGCCTAGAACACTGGTCAGCATAAGGGATTGGCAAGCACCTGTATCACGATATATTTGAACTGATTTCCTGTCATTACTGTCCAGAGGACTGACAAAACCATCAGACAGGAAATTAGCACATGAACTCTTGAGAGTGTCACCCACGTTACTGCTCAAAAGAGGAGCTCCATCATGAGAATTTAAGTTACCCCTCAAAGCAGGTTCAGTTAACTCAGTTAAAGAATTCTGGGAACTCTCAAGGGTGGACACTAGACCAATTGACTGAATATTTAAAGACTCCTTTTTGTTCACATCACGCTGTCTCCTGAAACATTTCTCCATAGTATGACCAAGCTTACTACAATAAGTACATTTACTTTTCTGAAATCTAGAGGTGAAGCTGGTATTTACTTCCTGAGAAACATCATCTTTATTCTCTTTCCTGTTACCTGTACTCTGAGTAGAGGCAACACATTAACTTACTCTCAGCTTTCCTTTTTTCTTTAGGATATCTCTTGTGAGTGAGAACATATTCATCAGCTAAAACTGCAACATCAGACAAATTATCTATTCTTTTCTCATCAAGATATAGGCTTACATCTTTACTAATACACCTCTTGAAGTCCTCCAGCAAAATCATCTGCTTAAATTTACCAAAATCAGAATCCACATTCTTAGAATTTAACCACTGCTCTAACAGATCTTCTTTGATTTTTGCATACTCAACATGGGATTGCATATCTTGCTTATAAGTTGTCCTCAATTTTACTCTATAGGCTTCAGGAACAAGCTCATAGGCCTTAAGAATCAAGCTCTTTACTACATCATAATTATCAGATTGATCCTGAGGCAAAGATGCATAAGTTACTTGAGCTTTACCGGTGAGAACAGTTTGAAGGAGTACTGGCCAATACTTTTTGGGCCATTTAAAACCTGTAGCTACCCTCTCAAACAACTGAAAATACTTTGTTAAATCAGATTCATTAAAAGGAGGGACAAGTTTAACATTTTTAGCCACATCAAAATCATCAGAGCAAGATGATCCAGTTCCACCTTGTTTCATGCGATACTCATGGTCTGCCTGAATCCTAGCTAGTTCAATTTGTGCCTGAGCCTGTATCTGTGCCTTCTGAATCCGAGCCTGAGATTCAGCCTCCTTAGCATTTGCTTGAAATTCAGCCTCCTGAATACGAGCCTGAGACTCCGCCTCCTTAGCCTGTGACTCTGCCTCCTTAGCCTGAGACTCAGCCTCCTTAGCACGTGCTTGAAATTCAGCCTCCTTAACACGAGCCTCCTGCAGGGCTAGCTGTAACTTAGCTAATTCAATCTGCGTTTGCTCATTTGGAGGAGTTACATTAAACAAGCTTTCATTAATCATGTCAACAATTTGATCTTTAGAATGATGAGAGTGAACTGCAATTCCCAATTGTTGAGCAACAAGCTTAAGTTCATTCTTTGTTCTGTTTTCTACATCACACACTGTTTGCACATTTGACAAAAAATCTTTGGCTTCATCAAGTGTAGAAATAGTAGACATCATGAATAAATCACAGTCACAAAATATCAAGCAATATCCTTATGATAATATCCTGAATATCCTGATAAGAGGTCGCCAGTTTATGTTACGGAACAGAGAAAGATAATGTACACTTCAAGTGAGAATACTAAAAATCACTACTGTCCCGTAAAGTTCCAGGTTCAAAGTAAAAGAGTTAGGTAAAATTACAAGTTAAAGTTTAATGCTCAAACTAACAACAAAACATTCAGGACTCATAAGGATAATGTAATGGCAAAAAACAGGTTAAATATATGGTTAACTGCAATAGCCTCTATTAACACGAAATTAGCAAGAGTAAATTTACCTAAGTCAGCCCTGATAAAATGAAAATACACTGGGTAATGCTCAGTTAATGCTAGATAAATTATTACAGATACAAACTATTATGAACAATGGCTAACATTAAGAACCCTACATGAATTGCAAAAACCTCACTAGGCCTACAAATTAACACCTTATGCTATACAGTACAAGAACAAAATGCAATAACACTTATACTCAAATTATACAGCTGCTAGATGGTTGGAGACTTCCTGAGCACTCACAATAATAACTGTAGAGGAGAGGACAGAGATGTGAACAAAATGAGGAGTAGATCTAAGTGGCAATGATGCAGAGACTGAGCTCATTATATAGGGGCCGACAGAGCTTGATACAACTTGTAAGAAGGACGCGCAAATGAAGCCATGGGGACAAAGAGTTGACAATCCTGCTCTGAACAACAGAAAGGACGACTTACTCTACTATAACGGTAGAAGGGGGGACTGAGGCAGAACACGCTCGTGATCAAACATGCAGCATATTGTGCGTTAAAATTACACAAAGGATGATGAAATCATAGGCTATGTAACAGTATCTATGTATTTCTTTTAACAGTGTCTATCCTCAGTTGACTGGAAAAAAAAATTCGGCCAAACTGAAAAAAATCATATCGAGTTAGTTTACGCGCGCGCGCGCACACCCCCCCCCCACACACACACACAGTGCAAGAGTACTAGTCGACCGCATATTTGCGTAGTACCGAAATAGCCGTCAATATAACGGCGATGGGAAGGGCAAAGCGCTGGACAGTTACCTGTACTGGTATGACCTGCAGGCAGAGGGGAAGGGCAGAGCACTGGACAGTTACCTGTACTGGTATGACCGGCAGGCAGAGGGGAAGGGCAGAGCACTGGACAGTTACCTGTACTGGCATGACCTGCAGCCAGAGGGGAAGGGCAGAGCACTGGACAGTTACCTGTACTGGTATGACCTGCAGCCAGAGAGGAAGGGCAGATCGCTGGACAGTTACCTGTACTGGTATGATCTGCAGGCAGAGGGGAAGGGCAGAGCACTGGACAGTTACCTGTACTGGTATGACCTGCAGCCAGAGGGGAAGGGCAGAGCACTGGACATTTACCTGTACTGGTATGACCTGCAGCCAGAGGGGAAGGGCAGAGCACTGGACATTTACCTGTACTGGCATGACCTGCAGCCAGAGGGGAAGTGCAGACTCAGGAATGTAATTTAAGTTTTTAACCAGTAAATAATTTTTTCTTTACCTTAGAATTTGGCATGAGAGTTCGGTTATCAAAGGTGTCCTTTGTCCTTTTTTTCTGGCTCTGATATTTTTTCCTTAATACAGCATCCACTTCGGTTCCACCCAGCCATAACACATTTTATACCTTAATATTCGGTCATTATCATCATCATCATCGTCGTCGTCGTCATCGTTGTCGTCGTCGTCACCATCCATTAGTCATCATCATCATCATCATTTACTTAACAAAACTGAAAGCTACCTGGTACGTTGCCCGTCTGAGATACCTACTCACTTTTCTTGTTCTTATTCTGCTTCATTTTTCGTCTCTTTTTTTGCATCCTAGATTTGCAGCGACATTGTTGAAAAATATACTAGAAAAGAAATGTGAAAGGTTAAACTTCTTCTAGGCGGAAGGGCAGCAGCGGCAAATATTTCAAAGTTTCTAATGACAATTATGTCATATATTCAAGTTACAGGAATCTAAAATCCACGTGTGATTAACAAGATGTTTCCAGGCTGTGTTCTTTTTTGTCACTGCAGTCAGACTGGTTAATTTCGCCCCAGGTCACAAAGCTGATATTCTTTATTAGAAATGATGCAAAACTATTCTGGTGACGACCATCAGGTGTTAGATGGGAGAGTGAGTTGACGGTGAGGCTGAGGGTGAGGGTAGAGGATATTAAAGATTTACATGCAGAATGACAATTTGTGCACTGTCATTCTGCATATATTTGTCAGCCATCGTGGCCGCAGTAACTTGAATTCACTGTCGCCTTCACTACAATGAGTCGGGGTGTGGGAATCCGAAAGGAAGCTTCACTATATGTGGTGCTCTCACATCATTTAGACCCGCATTGGCGAGGTGGCCACAAAGCCTCGCTCTGAGAAGTTTTTAATCGACCTGTTGGTATATTGCATATTTAAGTTTATTGAAGGAGTGAGAGCAGATGGCATAAGTGCTATGTTGTCAAGTTTTGCTGATGAACGTCAGTCTTATGTTAGACACTATAAATGTATTATTACAGAGCACACCTGGCATTCACAGTTCCTTGCAGTATATAAAGCTACACACTTTCATCTCATCACTTACGTTCACATAAAGCACACTACCCAGTCACTTCCCAGTTCCCCTGCCTACGCATCATCCATACATATTTGTTCTCCCTGCCATTCTTTCCGTGATCTCTCTGATCTATTTCCTTCTTGGTTTTCCCACGGTCACAACCTCCCCCTCCTTCAATCCACTCCTCTTTTAGGCCCCTTGCCTCCTTTCCTCTTCCAACCGCGGACAGTTCCTCCACTCATCCTTTTCTCATCTTCCCCCCCTCCACCCATGCCTCATTTCTTCACCACCCCACAGATGCTCCATCTTCCTTCCATTCCTCTCATTGATTCCCCGACCTCTTCTCGTGTTACAGTGTTTGTTGTTGCCTACATCAGCAGGGAGACAATGTCAACATATGGATGACGCCTCATTGTCCCTCACTGTCTATCTCAGTTTACCAGCCGACCCTCATGTACACACAGCCATTGCCACCACGTATCATCCCCACCACACAAACACTGTACCTACAACACAGACCCACATTCAACGAACACCGCTCTGAACACGCAGCATAAACATATTACAACTAAATGTCGATGGCCTGTGAACCAGCACACCAAAAACTGAAAACCCTCTTCACAGACAACATGCAAATAGCACTCCAGTAGGAAACAAAGTTCACATGCATACACTAAGTTCCACACATCAGTCAGTAATCACTCATCTGCACACACAGAATTGATGGCCAAGGAGGAGACGTCATCGCATACATTCACACACCCATGGTTAGGAATTGGTTATTTTGTGAGGAATAACCTTGACAAGTTCGGAAGAGGTGTTGACTAAATGGTAGTGTTTGACTGCTGACCTAAACGACAGGAAATCAATTCAAGAAGGGGGTAGTGTACAGTCTTGAAAATTGAATTTAGTTAAATAGTTTTAGCATGTCTTCCACAAAGATCCAGCAATATATCATACAATGCACCCCCGCTGTTACCAACACGCCATTCTTTTGTAAGAGGTATCGGTATAAATGGGAGAAGGGATGCTGATACAAAAAGGAGGGGGTATAACTGAAGAGCAAAGGGTGACTGGTGCATCATGTAGATAGAGTCAGCGACTGTCACTGCTGATCTGCAAAGCAACATCACTGGGAATGATTTCCAGTAACATAGAAAAACAACTGAATGAAATGGAGATTCAGACTGAAACAGTTCTGTGGTTTATAAAAAAAAAAATATCCAGTATTGTTTAAATCTTGTGCTGTATCCATGTCAGTGTCACAAAATTGTTTTTAAAGTTCCCATTGTACCTTTTCATCCCAATTCCAAGTTTCCCAGACAGTGAACTGATACTTAGTTCAACCGAAGTGGTGTATCTGGTGTGGTGTTTTGGGTGAGAGAGTGGATGGTGTGGGTGAGAGAGAGAGCGATGTGTCAGAGAGTGGGTAATGTGGATAAGAGAATGGGTGATGTGGATGAGGAATAGGTTGTGCGAGTGAGGGAGTGGGCAGTGTGGGTGATTGAGTAGGTAATTTGGAAGTGTGGGGGAATGAGTGGGTGGTGTGGTGGTGTGGATGTGAGAATGGATGGTGTGCGTGGAAGAGCAGACGGTGTGGGTGAGAGAGTGGGTGGTGTGGGTGAGGAATGGGTTGTTTAGGTGTGGGATGGGTTGTGTGACTGATGGGGTGGGTAGTGTGGGTGGAGTAGTTTCCAATAATGTGGAACTGGCAATCCACACGTCCAGTGAGGCCAGATGGTAAAGCCTGCAAAGTCCAGGAGTTGTCCAGTCCTATGTCTTTTCCAAACCCATTCCCGATCTTGTTTTATTATGTTTATTTTATTAAGTACTATCAATTATTACCATAAATTATTACCTTAGTCCCAAACCAAGGATCATTAGTTTTCTGTTTTTACATTATTTTTGGTTTTACCAAAAAACTGTAGTGAGGTGTGGCAGTGTGAATGCGGTGTGGCAATATGAGTGAGGTGTGGCAGTGTGAGTGAGGTGTGGCAGTGTGAGTGAGGTGTGGCAGTGTGGGTGAGGTGTGGCAGTGTGGGTGAGGTGTGGCAGTATGAGTGAGGTGTGGCAGTGTGAGTGAGGTGTGGCAGTGTGAGTGAGGTGTGGCAGTGTGAGTGAGGTGTGGCAGTGTGAATGAGGTGTGGCAGTGTGAATGAGGTGTGGCAGTGTGAGTGAGGCGTGGCAGTGTGAGGTGTGACAGTGTGAGTGAGGTGTGGCAGTGTGAGTGAGGTGTGGCAGTGTGAGTGAGGTGTGGCAGTGTGAGTGAGGTGAGACAATGTGAGTGAGGCGTGGCAGTGTGAGTGAGGTGTGGCAGTGTGAGTGAGGTGTGGTAGTGTGAGTGAGGTGTGGCAGTGTGAGTGAGATGTGGCCGCCATAGCACCACCCACCACCCGAGCCTCACAAATTTGTGTCGTGTAAAGTTAGACAGCGCTGAATCGATCGTAAGGCAGATTAACTTTATCGCTGACAACGAACGCCTCCGTGACGCCGCTGCCAGTTCCACCTGCACCCTACTGCTGCCTACAGAAATGGAATTGACGTTACTGTAACACAGTGTATTTCACAATATAGATAATCTTGGTATGATTTTTTGATATATTTGTGTATGTATCTGTCTACCACATATCTGTCTGTCTCCCTACCTATCTGTCTACCTGTCTGTCCATCTGTCTATTTATCTTTCTGTGTATCTGTCTGTCTCTCTGTCTGTCTGTATTATATGCTGTTGAATTATGTAACATCAAGATCTCTTTCTTTTGTGAGGTATAGGTTGTCTTACATGGCTTCAGCCTTATGACCAAGGCCACACTGAGTCCTTTAGCTCCCATCGACATTACAACAAAATGACCTCTTCTCTCCTCCCACCTATTCTGAGATGAGGAAATAGATAGTAATTTGTACCTGACAGACCTCGCTATCTGCATCGTCTTCACACCAGCCGTACGTGCACAATGGATCGATGTCACTGAAATGTTCACTTCGTTAACAAACATTGCTGATTAGTGAAGTATGTCAGCAACAGAGTTAGTGCCAGTGCTGTGGCTCTTTTTATTGTCTGTTTCGTGGTCTGAGAGTGACGGGCTGTAGTATGGTGTTGTGCTGTGGTGCTACCTGGTGTGGGGCTATGTGGTGTAGTGTTATATGGTTTGGTGCTGTATGGTGTGGTGCTATATGGTGTGGTGTGGAATGTTTTCGTGTGGTGTGGAGTAATATGACGTGGTGTGGTGTGATATTATGTATAATGTGATGTGATGTGGTGTGTTATGAAATGTAATGTGATTTGGTGTGGTGTGGTGTTATGTGGTGTGGTGTAGAGTGGAGTGATGTGTTGTGGAGTGGTATGATGTGGTGTGGTGTGGCATAATGTGGCGTGGTGTCGAGCAGTGTGTTGTGGATCCGTGTGATGTGTTGTGGTCATGTAGTATGGTATGATGTTGTGTAATGTGATGTGATGTGGTGTGATGTATTATGGTGTGATGTGGTGTGGTGTGAAGTAGAGTGGAGTGGTGTGGTGTTGTGCGGTGTGGAGTGGTATGGTGTGGTGTGAAGTGGAGTAGAATGGTGTGGTGTTATGTGATGTGATGTAGAATGGTCTGGTGCGAAATGGTATGATGTGGTGTGGTATGATGTGATGTGTGGTGGGATGTGGTGTGGTGTGGTGTGGAGTGGTGTGATGTGCTGTGGTGTGGTATGATGTGATATGTGATGGGATGCGGTGTGGTGTGGAGTGGTATGATATGTGGCAAGATGTGTTGTGGTGTGATATGATGAGATGCGATGTGGTATGGTGTGATGTGAAGTGCTGGGGTGTGGTTTTTATAATACTACAGTAACAAGCCATAGGTAATGGAGGCTCTTAAGAGGTCAACTAACCCTTCCCTCAGACAGATTACCCTCTACCCGATTCCTCTCTTCCCACCCTTTCCTCTCTCCCTCACTTACTTTTCCTTTCTCCCTTTCTTCCTTCCATTCCGTTTCCATCACTTGCCTCTTATATTTTTTCTCTCATTTCTGCTTCTTTCACTTTCGTTTCGTTACCACTTGCCCTTTTTCCATCTTCTCTGTCTTGTTTTCCTTGCATTTTTTCTTTCCTTCAGTTCGCACTTCAGTCTCACTTACCTGCTTTTTTCATTCCACAATTCTCCTGCATCCCTACGCTCTCACATCAGCTCTCCCTCACTCGTATCCTGTTACACTATTTCTTTTCCCTCTCCTGTCACATCTGCATGTCTTACCCTTCCCGCTGATCCTCCATTCTCGTCTATCATTCTTGTCCTATTCTACATATATCCTTTCCCTTTCTTTTTCTAACTTATTTTCAGTCTGGGGTTCTTGTCATTTCCAATCCCGTTCCTAAGTATACTTTTTCTTTCTGTTTTTTAATCTTCTCTTTAAAGTACTGACTTTCATATTTTCATCTCCTCGCATTCATTTCGTTTATAATCTACTTTTCTCTTTCTCTGTTTATATTTCTCTTCCCTGCCTCTTGCCCTCCATGCCACCCTTAATGCCCCCTGTAACACTGATCATCACACGCAGTGCTCGTAGATCTTACTGATCGTCACAGTTAACCACCAACATTTCATTCACATACCTCCTTACTCCTTCACTCCCTTCTGTCCTCCAACACCTTTTCTTTTATAATCATACTCCCTTCTCTTACCTCCCGTTTTTCTTGTCTTCCCATCATCCCTCCTTTCGTCATGCCCTCCCTTTACCCACCCGTCCCCACCTCTCACTGTTGCCCAGACTTTCACATCTGCCACTGTTACTCTCACCCGTATCCTCACGCCTGGTACACTCACGCACACCCTCACCTTTGGTACTGTCACTCACACCTTCGCCTCTGGTACACTCACCCACACCCTCACCTCTGGTACTGTCACTTATACCCTCAACTTTGGTTCTGTCATTTGTACCCTCACCTCTGGTACTGTCACTCACATCCTCACCTCTGGTACTGTCACTTATACCTTCTCCTCTGGTACTGTCACTTATACCCTCACCTCTGGTACTGTCACTTATACCTTCCCGTCTGGTACTGTCACTTATATCTTCCCCTTTGGTACTGTCACTTATACCTTCCCCTCTGGTACTGTCACTTATATCTTCCCCTCTGGTACTGTCACTTATACCTTCCCCTCTGGTACTGTCACTCATACCTTCCCCTCTGGTACTGTCACTCATACCCTCACCTCTGGTCCTGTCACTTACATCCTCACCTCTGGCATTGTCATGTTCACCCTAACCCTCGCCTCTGACACCGTTTCACTCACCTTCACCGCTGGCAGTGACCCTCACACCCTCACCTTGGGTATTGTCACTCATGCCCTCACCTATGGCATAATCACCCATACCTTCACTTCTGGCACAGTCACCCACACTATAACCCCGACCTCTGTCACTGTCATCCACATCCTCACGTCATTAACACCCTTACCCCCCCCCCCGGCACTGTCAAACCCCACTTCTGACACTGTGGCTTATAACCCCACCTCTGGCACTGTGACTTATACCCCAGCCTCTGGTACTGTGACTTATACCCCCACCTTTGGCACTGACTTATACCCCCACCTCTGGCACTGTGACTTATACCCCCACCTCTGGCA
This sequence comes from Coenobita brevimanus, assembly GCF_032717465.1. Classification (NCBI taxonomy): domain Eukaryota; kingdom Metazoa; phylum Arthropoda; class Malacostraca; order Decapoda; family Coenobitidae; genus Coenobita; species Coenobita brevimanus. Next base: position 26,983,835 of record NC_137026.1, read on the forward strand.
CTGTGACGTAACCCCCACCTCTGGCACTGTGACTGATACCTCCACCTCTGGCACTGTGACTTATACCCCCACCTCTGGCACTGTGACGTATACCTCCACCTCTGGCACTGCGACTTATACCCCCACCTCTGGCACTGTGACTAATACCTCCACCTCTGGCACTGTGACGTATACCCCCACCTCTGGCACCGTGACGTAACCCCCACCTCTGGCACTGTGACTAATACCTCCATCTCTTGCACTGTGACTTATACCCCCACCTCTGGCACTGTGACGTATGCCCCTACCTCTGGCACTGTGACTAATACCCCCACCTCTGGCACTGTGACTAATACCTCCACCTCTGGCACTGTGACTAATACCCCCACCTCTGGCACTGTGACTAATACCCCTACCTCTGGCACTGTGACTTACTGTATACCCCCACCTCTGGCACTGTGACTAATACTCCTACCTCTGGTACTGTGACTAATACCCCCACCTCTGGCACTGTGACTAATACCCCCACCTCTGGCACTGTGACTAATACCCCCACCTCTGGCACTGTGACTAATACCCCCAACTCTGGCACTGTGACTAATACCCCCAACTCTGGCACTGTGACTAATACCCCCAACTCTGGCACTGTGACTTATACCCCCACCTCTGGCACTGTCATCCACACACTCACCTCTGACATGGTCACTCACACCCTCGCCTATGGCATTGTCACCTACACCCTTACCTCTGTCACTGTCATCTACACCTTCACCTCTGGCACTGTCATCCACACCCTCATCCTCTGTCACTGTCATCTACACCTTCACCTCTGGCACTGCTACCCACACCCTCATCCTCTGGCACTGTCATCTACACCTTCACCTCTGGCACTGCTACCCACACCCTCATCCTCTGGCACTGTAATCTACACCTTCACCTCTGGTACTACCACCCACACCCTCATCCTCTGGCACTGTCACTGTCACCCTTAATTTCGGCTATAATGATGCCAACACTCACTACAATCCTACAGATGTCATCCTCCCTTCGTTTTGTTTAATAATTTCTGACAAAGTTGTTCTGAACTTTCAGAGCTAGTGTCTGAGTGCACTGTGCTTTCTGAATTTTCTTCTCATCCTCTCTCTATACCATTCCCTTTTTACTCTCTGTTCTTTCTCGCTCACTTACTTGCGCGTGCGCGCCATTGCATTTTCTCCTTTTTTCTTTGTTACTCCTTGTCTTTCTCACCTTCTCATTGTTAGTGGTCATTTTGTAAAGTCTTTATAAGTGAATATTAAAGTAATTATCAGTCTTATTTTTATACTAGAAAAAATGTTCAAAAATTATTTTGTACATATTTGTGTCCCAGTGTTATCTTTATTTGTGTTTTGGTTTGTCACCGTGGCACCAGCAATAAAGCCTGACTCCGGCTTTGTCGCAAGTTTGTAAGAATAACGTTTCCATTGTGTGGCCAAGGTCCCTCGGTAGCCATCTCACTTTTCGTACCACACCCACACCACCACTCTTGTCTGTACCCCCTCCCACACCACCACTCATGTCTGTACCCTTTCCCACACCACCACTCTTGTCTGTACCCCCTCCCACACCACCACTCATGTCTGTACCCTTTCCCACACCACCACTCTTGTCTGTACCCCCTCCCACACCACCACTCATGTCTGTACCCTTTCCCACACCACCACTCTTGTCTGCCCTCCCTCCCATACGACCACTCTTGTCTTCCCTCCCTCCCACATCACCACTCTTGTCTGCCCTCCTTCCCACACCACCACTCTTGTCTGCCCTCCCTCCCACATCACCACTCTTGTCAGTACCCCCTCTCACACCACCACTCTTCTCTGTACCCCCTCCCACACCACCAGTCTGTCTTCCCTCCCTCCCATACCACCACTCTTGTCTTCTTTTCCTCCCACATCACCACTCTTGTCTGCCCTTCCCACACCACCACTCTTGTCTGCCCTCCTTCCCACATTACCACTCTTGTCTGCCCTGCCTCCCACATTACCACTCTTGTCTGCCCTCCTTCCCACACCACTACCCTTGTCTGACATCCTTCCCACACCACCACTCTTGTCTCGCCTTTCATCCACATTGTCTGTTTCATGCACATTGTCTTTCTTTTACCCATACCATCACCTCCATTGAATGCTTGGTTCGATCAAAAATTTTGGGTTGATATCTGGTTTTCGTAAACTTAAAACGCTTTGTTTAAAGCAGAACTGTATACAGAGTTAAGAAATTCGATGAAAAATACATATTTTTCTTTCATAAGGAAATTTGCCTTACTGTTTTTCAGGTTCTTCTTGTAAAAATAATGTGTTATATTTACTGTCTCTCATACTTATATGGAGGTGGGGCGAAGCCACACTAGTACCTGTACACGATGAACTTAATGAGTCATAACCTGTTTTGATCTAAATAAATGTAATATGACCTAACTAGACCTAACTCCTTTGGCCTAATTGGACCTGAAATAGCCTGAATTGTCAACAATAGACTTCCCTGGATACTGTGATGGAGCTGTATTGTGTTCTGTTGTTTTTGTACTATTTAGTTTTTGTGCTGTGTTGTTTTTGTGTTCTGCTGTTTTTATTTTGTCTCGTGTTGTGTTGTGCCGAGTTTGTTTCGTTGTGCTGTGCGAGAATCCTTGTTGACAAAACTGACACACCATGTGAGGGAGTCCTATGGCTTTAGCGGCTTGGTTGTAAAGTTAGCTGCTAAACAATATGGGCGCTGTGGTCACTCTTTCTATTTCGTCATGAGTGTGTTTGACCGGAGGACAGCTAGTTGACGGGTTAAGTTGATGCTGTTACATTCATTGTGCGATAGATATAGTTTGGTTATATATAACCGTGGCAGAAGGTAGGGTAGCGGTCCTAGTGTTTTGGAACTGTCACGGAGCTGTGGTATGAATGTATCAGCAGAGTAATAAGAGTTGGGCGGTGGAGGTTGATAACCGTTTAACGTCTTTCTCCACCTCCCCCTTCCTCCCTCCCTCCCACTTGTATCCTTTTCTTCCTTCTTTCTACATTCTTCCATCTTCGGCTCACTCTCGTCTTTGCCTTCCTTCCCTCTGTCTTGTCTCCCTCATCTTCCTCCTATTGTGTATGTCTCTTGCCTCTCGTCTTTTCTTACTTGCCTACCTCTTCCCATTTTTTTTTTTTTTCATTGTACCGCACCCTCCTTCGCCACTCCCCAGTCTTTGCCATTTGCACTTCTTCCTACCTGCAAATCTCCAGACTCTCCTTTCCTGTCTCTGTTCTTCGTACATACCTTGTGGCCGTCTTCGGGTTGACAGGGTTAAAGTTAGTCGTTTTCTGGGGGGTGGGGGTAAGGTATCTTCGTTTCTCTCATGATGCCCAGGCAGCGTATTTCCTCAGCATCAACTGACGCCGTCTGTCACCTCACTGGCAGAGTTTTAGGTTCGATACAGTTGGTTACACGTGTGCGTGCATGCGTGTGTGTGTGTGTGTGTGTGTGTGTGTGTGTGTGTGTGTGTGTGTGTGTGTGTGTGTGTGTGTGTGCGTGCGCGCGCGGTACATAATAAACAAACTCCTGAAAGAAACAGAAGCCAAGATGAGAGAGGGTTTAATTTTTACCTACATCCAGTAGAGTGAGACTAGTAGTCTATCTATCTAAATACCTAGGCTGCTTCCCCCAAGGAAAGGGAGGTAGCCGAGACAGGACGACACACTCCCCATTTACTCATCCATTCAAACACATTCATTCACATCTTAGCCCCAGAGGGGAGAACGGACAGATCCTCACCGCACCACACCGCAGAAGAGTCAACTGCGCAATGCAATCAGTGACATCCGCAGCAGGGCCCGACAGCAGAGCTGGTTTACCCCTGCCACATCATAACAGACTAGTAGTGCCTCTTGTAATATGAAATTATTCTGCTGAGAGAACGCTTTAACCCCCAGAAGCCAGAGATGTGCTTTATGTACCCCTATTATTACTGTCAGACGATTTCTTCAACGTAGGAGAAACAGCCTCAAACTGTAGGAGGTGCAGTCTATCTTTAGTAACACCTCTCAACCGAGCGATGTCTTATTATAATCTAGGTACCGCTAGATGATTCTTTTTAACATTAGGGGAGACGTCTTTAGGCTAAAAACTAATAGTAATTCTATTTACCCTACATCCTCTTACTGCAATCTTCCACTTTCTTCCTGTACCCTTTGTTCCCTGTACCCTATGTTCTTCCTGTCTCCCTCCCACTCAACATAATCGTTCCTGCAGCCGCCACTGTTCCGTCTCTAGATTCAGTAAAGCAAAAGTGATGAAGATGGATACGAATAAAGAGATGGGTAGAGCAGAGGAGCAAAGGTGAAGGAAGCAGAGTGAAGGAGGAGAGGAATTAGTGAAGGAGGTCGGGTTAGTGAGGCATGAGAGTCAGGAAAAAGACCGACGGAAGAAGGGAGGGGAAGGAGTAGGATGAAAATGAGGGAGGACAACAGGAGTGAGGAAGTAGAGAGAGAGAGAGAGAGAGAGAGAAATGGACAGTAAATTAAGGACAGAAAGGTGAGTGGTGTTGTGTATGCTGGGTGTCAGTGTTAATGTTCAATATAATCCCAGTGTGACTCATTTCCCTGGTTGTGAAAAGTGAATACATGAAGTATAATTTGTTTCATGTTCATTCGACACTTAACGGCAGAATATTCCAATACTGTTTAAATATTTGTGTCATATATACTTTAGTGTCGCAGTATGAGTTTAAAAGTTCCCCTCCGGTCTCTACACCCCGGCGCACTATCGAAATATTATTTTTTTTTTAATAACAGGATTGGATTTTTCTATACAAATGTTGACCCTGTGAGAGTAGGGAGTGTGGGTGAGTGAGGGAGTGGGTAATGTGGGTGAGGGAGTGGGTGGTGTGGTTGTATTGGTGAGGAATGGGGTGGTGTGAATGAGGGAGTGGGTAGTATGGCGGTGTGGATTGGGGAGTGCGTGATATGATGTTTTGAGCGAGGGACGGGATGGTGTGGTAATGTGGATGAGGGATGGGATGAGGTGGGTGACGGAGTGGGTGGTGTGTCGATATGCGTGAGGAAGTGGATGGTGTGGCGGTACGGGTAAGGGAGTAGGTAGAGTGTTGAGGGGGGTGAGGGAGTGTGTGGTGGGGGTCAGGGTGAGGGAGGGAGAGGTGGGGAACTGTGAGAGGAAAGAGAAGAATACAGTGAAATACAAGAAAACTCTGACGGAGAAGCCAGTATACAGGAGAGGAAGCAATGAGCAAGAGGATGAATTATATGGAAGGTGACCGGAAGGAAATATGAAATAAACCAAATCAACCAGCGTGCGTCCTACACAGTTGGCGTCTGCTGCCCTGCATGCTGTAGGCTTGTGCAGTTGAGGCAGTTGTCACAACCTATTTACTTGCTTATCTAAATGTATCCTTATCAAAAAATATATATATATATTTGTTACCATGTCAATTTTTCGGTTACTGTACAACTGCACCTACTCATTGAAGGGAGAGAAGTAGCCAGAATAAACCCTCCCCATGTTGGCGAATTGCGAACGGAAAAGAAACTGAGTCATAACCATATAGCCTGGTGCTCTAGCGGGTACGACGTACCAGCCGGCCTTGACCATGAGGGTTTAAACTCAAGGAATATTTGGGTTTATTGCTTACATAATGCCACGCAGAGGCCAGTACCTGGTTGCTCTCGCCTTATGTGCCTGAATAGCCTAGCCTCGGATTTTTCTTATCCTGATGGGGCAACAAAGGAATGAATGATGGAGGGATGGATGTATTCGGTATTATTAGTATTAATGTAATACACTGAAAGCATCACTATTTATGTCAGAACAATTCATCATTAAAGTGTTTGAATTTTGTCATGTTCAGGAAGCTGCCTTTTTTTTTTTTTTTTTTTTTTTTTTTTTTTTACGGACCATGAAATGTGTGCAGTAGTCCACTTCTGCCGTAACTGTATTTCGTACAAATATTGGGCGCTGTGAATGTAATGGAGTGTTTAGCGAGCCGTGGAGAGAGAGAGAGAGAGAGAGAGTAGCCTGTGGTTGTACAGCACATGTTGCAGGTAGTAGAGTACATGAACTCAGAAAGAGGCACATTAACTCATGTCGTCAGCATCATGTACACTCAGCAATAGCATTGTTAATACCAATGTTTTTTTTTACATTCTGAAACACAAACCAAAGGTGTCTGTCCTGTTTTTCCGACGGTAATTAATAAAGTTAATGGAATATGACATCATCATGCATTATTAGTTCGGGGGCTTTTCGTCTCATTAACCCTCCTCCTCTTGCTGGCTCCCTTGAGCCTCTGTCTTTTCGCCGCAGTGTTGCATCTTTGTCTCTTTTCTGTCGCTGCTTCAATGGTCATTGCTCCTCTGAGCTGTCTGGGTGCATTCCTCCGCCTCTGCGGCGGGCGCGTGGCGCCCGTCTGGCAGCAAACTCTCATCCCTTTTCTGTCCAACTCTCTAATGCAAGACTTAACCGTTACTCCCAGTCCTTCATTTGTGCAACAGGTCAACTCTGGAACTGTCTCCCTAAGACTGTATTTCCTGCTTCCTATGATCTCCAGTCTTTCAAACGCAGTTACCAGGCGTCTCGAAATGATCGGATCTTGAATTTTCTCTTATATTTTGTTTTTCTCTTTGAAGGAACAGTTATTGCGGGCTCGTGACCTTTGGTTCCTTCTTCCTCGCATAAAAAAAAAAAATCATCATGCATTATTAGTTCTTTACAATTGCCAGATATCGGGACAGATGGAGGAGTATCATTTACGGCTAAATTCCAGTATTATGGAGCAAGGGAATAGTGGCATTTCATTGGTTAACAGAATGTGGTTGCCTATACTGACCTCCGCGGTGACATGTTTGATTTTTAGATGTGCAGTGGTTGTGTTCTTCACAGAATGTTTTTTAATGCAAGGACTAAGGAACCAAAGGCTAGAAGCCCTCAAATTGTTCCATCCAAGAAAAATTAACACAAGAAATTAGAGAGCCAAATTCAAGATCCGTACATTTCGAGATGCCTGGACACACTGTTCACTGTGTAATAGCAGGGCACTTATACCCACAGTTCACAGGACTTTCAGCTGTCTCTTTAACTGTGGCATGCAAACTGGGAGAAATTTCTTTTAGACTGCACTCATAATGATCCACGCACTGCTGCCCATTGCAGTTACTGTACCGTGAAAGCTTGTCTGGCTATCGGCCAGGAGGGATAGTGCCAGTGAACATGGAGTGAGAGAGAATGAAGTTGGATTGTCAAAAGGCTGCAAAGAATGAGGGTGAAGAAGTAAGAACGAAGGGGAAAGAAGAAGTAGCAAAGATAGTGATAATGGTTCGGAGGAAGGAGTGAGACTTGCCGAAAGAGAAGACATGCTAAAAAGGTGATGAATGATGTATCATGAAAGGAGTTAAGATGGTGGAGAGTAAAGAGTGCGAGATGCTTAAAGTGGACGTAGGTTTGGGTAGTCTGAGTGAAATGTGAGAAGACAGATCACGGTGAGAGGAAGCTGGGGAGTAAAACTTCAGTCATGGAAGCGTAGATAAGGGAAGGAAGATAGAAATAGTGTAGGGAGAGACACAGGTAGGGAGAGAAGGGTCGGGGTAAGAGGAAGGTGATGGCGAGATAGGGAGGAAAAATGCAAAGATACAGGAAGGTAAGAAGGGCAAGAGTGTGGGGGAGGGAGACAGGGAGTGGGAGAGAGGAGGAAGGGCAAGAGAATAGGTGAGGGAAATAGAGAATGGGAGAAATGAGGAAGGTAATAATGGTTGATCTACTAGTGTGGGTAATGCTTGGAAGATCTGCGTTATTACCAACTACAGTAATTGGCTTTTTATGGGAGGAGGGTCAGTTGCATGGCTTCAGACCTGTTAGGGCGACCAGCCGTTCGCTGACCTAACTTAACGTTTATCTTGCCCCGAGGTTAACATTTCTGACTGTACCTATTTTATGGACTGCAGAGACCATTAAAACTGATCGCACCAAAGATGATATATATATTTTTTTTTAGCCTAAATACATGGCATGTAACTTGATTTTTTTTTCTATCATGGAGTCAGACTGACAAATGAGAAAATGAAGGAGCGTTGTGGTGTGGATGTGGATGTGACAGAAAGCGGTAGGAGAAATACACTGAGGTGGTTTGGCCATGTGGAGAGGATGGAGAATGAGAAACTAACGAGGAGAGTGTATGTGAGTGAGGTGGAAGGGGGGAGAGGGAGGGGGAGGCCAAGGATGAGATGGAGGGATGGAGTGGAGAGATATATGAGAGAGGGGGGTGTGAGCTGGGAGCAGGGCAGTGAAATGGCGACATGGAGGCGATTTGTTTGTGGCCACCCCTTGCGGAATTAAGGCGTCTGGCAATAGTTAGATAGATAGCTGTAATTTCTAACGATGGCAACCAACTAGTGGGATGTGAAGGTAGATTCGAAACTAAAGTGAATCAAGAAGATTTCAGAATAATACTTACTGATTTAGGAAAGGGCGTCCATAATACGCACACGGTTTGACTTACTCTTACTGGAATATTTATGTTCCATCATCACCCTGTACATCTCCTTGCCGTTGTATTTTCTTTTGCATCTCATTACACTCACTCATTCATCATTTCCATCTCCTCCCTTCTTTCCCCTCTTTCTTTGCTTATGTTCTCAAAAACTCTGTGTGTGTGTGTGTGTGTGTGTGTGTGTGTGTGTGTGTGTGTGTGTGTGTGTGTGTGTGTGTGTGTGTGTATGGTAAGCAAAATTTAATTCATATTATTTACAACCCTGAATTAAGTCATATTTTAAAGCATCAAGTTTAGACCCCTTATACATGTCATCGATGTCAAAAATTCATAATCTGTCAACCAGTTTTATTTATTTACCTATTTATTTAACAAAAAGGGTTCAGAACAGAATATTTGTTTGCTTAATTATATGTAACTGCAGTGACAAAATTTGATCATGAAGAATTTCATTTATGTAATTCTTTAATGCAGCTAATTTTATGAAAAACCATGGTGAACACCAGAACACCAGGACTTGCAGGTGAGATGTGAATACAATAAGTAAACAGTGATTAAGAACTAAAAGAAAGTAATAAATATAAAATTGCTATACCACAAATTTATCATTTATTTCTTTTTTTTTTTTAATCTTCAGTAATATCAGCAGTTGAATTTGCTTTTTTTCTTACTTAATATTGAAAAGGATGGGAAACTACACATAAATAAAAAAAAATTTTGGCGGTATTATATAACGGTATAAATTTACCTGATTATAGCACCATCAAACCCGGAATAATATGTTTTCATTGTACCTCAGCAGGAACAGCCTTCAGAACTAATGAATGTACTAATTCTTTTATTCGCTTCTGTCAAACTGCAATGAATTCCTGAACTTTTTTATGCGGATTCAGTTCATTTTAGTTTTATTTGTTCTTATTTCACCTTTATAATAATCTGTATTATTGGATAATAGGTTGAATAGGAGCTTAATGTTCTGGTGAATTATTTTGATTTTTCATATGTACAGTATTTATTTATTTTTGTATATTACTAAGTTTATAGATTTAAAACATTCCTGTCATTTGTAAGTTAGGACGATATAAATCACTGTCTTGTCATTAATCATTTATGATGCGCATCTATCTAACCCTGGTGTGTGTGTGTGTGTGTGTGTGTGTGTGTGTGTGTGTGTGTGTGTGTGTGTGTGTGTGTGTGTAGTCTCGCCCTAGTAACTGAAGCCAACACCTTCGCTCCTTCCATCTCCCTCCCGTCACATAGCCAAGGAAACAATCGCGGAATGTTTCTGCCTTGCTGAATCACAGAGAGGGAAGGTGACTCTGTCTGCGTGTGTTCATACGTGCGTGCATGGGTGCATGTGTGTGTGTGGGGTGGGGGATCGTTAAGTCTGAAAGTTACCTTCTTCATTCTGGAGTGTTTAATTTTAGGAATGGGTTTTCCTGTACTATTATATTTTCGAAATTTAATGTGACACATATCCTAGCCGTGTCAATAAACCGGTTTGCTTTCCCCAGTGGCGTTACCAAGACCCTCCATTAGGCTATTATTTTGTTCCATGGCCAACTTGTCAGATGTTATTACCACATCCTGTACTGAGATCGTACCCTAACCAGGATGAACAGTTTGGTTGTCATGTGGCGATAGAAATGTACTGAAGGTGCCATTGATACAAACAATCCGTGCAGTTACAGGACGTGATATTTCAAGAAACAAAAGATACCCGCTCTGTCTTTGTACTTGTCTGGTTTTATCAGCTGTTCCTCCTCCACTCTTGGATATTGATGAATTTCGTATCCATATAATGTTTACTTTCATGTGGGTATCGTTTTAAAAGTTATATTGGTAATATTTGGAAATATTACTTGGAAAAATAATCACCTCACGGGCTGATGCATGGACGTTGCAAGGTAGGCTAGCTGGTGTGAGCCTTTTGTCAATAATGTGATGACGGAACGGTGTTGATGTGGTGAACGTCTGCGTGGACTGGTTGCTGTCGGAAAGATGTAAATGGTATCATGTGTCCCGACCAGAAATGATATCAACCATTCAGTAGTAAACATGTTGGTTGGGCTGCTGGGTGTGGTAAACATAATGTAGGTGTTACCGTAATCTGGCATCAATATCCTGACCACAGCTGCTTGGATAATGCACCCGGTAGTGAGTAGTCCTATGTTTCGTATGAAATCCGTCCATTTTCATTCACCGCCCTCCGTATTTCCTACCGACAGATGTAGGCGGTGTTTATAATGCTATACACACCATACATGAAATGCTGTACACACGGTACATGAAATCCCACACTCTCGCACACACTCATTTTTAGCTTTCATCCCCTCAGCCAATCAGTCTGTTGCTCATCTTCATAATGGTTGCATTGTTCCTTCCACTTCCCTGATGTCTTGGTCTCAGACCCAACCATTCTTCCCTATTCCCTCCTGGCCAGTTTTCTACCTGTGCCCTGAAAATGCCTTTTGGTGCCCTCTCATGTTTACCCCTCTTATTTTTCCCCCATCCTCTCCTTTCGTTCTTTCCCTTTATGTCCTTTCCTCACCTCTGCTTCCTGTCCCTTCACACGTCTCCAGTACACACTTCTTCTGCCTCAAAACTGATGTGTGATATTGTAGTTAACTTGTGCCTGCTTGGATGTTTCCCCTTCGTGTTGTCCTCTCCTTCTTCACCTCTCCCCTCCAGCTTTCACTCATCCACTCTCATTCTCACAGTCTCCCAGTGTATTATAATTTGTCATTTCTCTGTTTCAGGTGAGTGTGTCGTGAATGACCTTCCCAGCCCCGTCCTTCTGTGGGGCGAGGAAGGCCAAGAAGACGGTGAACGGATAATGGAAGTAAGTGTGTGGATGAGGGAGGCGTGGAAGTTGAGGAAACAAAAACATGGTGCTGGTGGAAGGTGTGGTGGTAGTGATAGGAGCTACCACCACACCTTCCAGGTAAGTCAATTGCCCCAGGCTTTACCCAAGATATTTTGCGTGGAAAATTATCTCAGACTTACAAAACAAAATGGCATTCGCAAGTTGTCGTTTCCTTTGCTCTCTCTCTCTCTCTCTCTCTCTTTTCCTGTTACTTTATAAATTTTGTTAGTTTCCACTTTTCCAGTATTACACCCTATAAGTGTGTGTGTGTGTGTGTGTGTGTGTGTGTGTGTGTGTGTGTGTGTGTGTGTGTGCTCGCTAGCCGCCGTACAGCCAACACTGCCTTAGTTGCAGTCATTATGATGAGGGGGACCAAAACAGTATCATTCACGACTTTGTTTTTGGTTCTTTTTGTTTAACTTTCTTTTGAAAGGACAACTTTTTCTTCATCAGCCAATATTATTTTTCCGTGTGCTTATGAAACTGTAATTTGAGAATTTGGCCCGGGTTTGGGGAGTAGCCGGCCCAGGTCTGCTGACTGACTGGTTTTCCTCATTACACAAGAGTTTGTTAAGGGCTGGGGACTGGGTAGTTGGATGCAGGTGTCGGGATGGAATGTTATGGTTTCTGGAGTTATTTATTTTTGGAATGGAATGCTTGGATCGCTGGAGTTTCCCTAAGCTTTGGCGAAGCCTCTGGACTGGTGCCCACTGATCTTTACCGAGATGAACGCCGGGGGGGGGGGGGGAACTGGTGCTGCACATGACTATAAGTATTCGGTTTATTCTCAGAGATATAAAATTGACATTATAACCTTCAAATCTTGTGTATTTCCTCAATGCTGCATTATACTTTCTTAATTTCATATATTTTCACATTGATTTCTGGGACTATGGCTGTTATCTGTCGCGTAAATTTACATATAATCATTTATCAAGATATGCTTCTTTCATTGGGGTCATAAAAAGGTTTGACAAATGTGCTCAGCAGTGTTGGTTGGGTTTAGTTTTTTGCTGAGAGAGAGAGAGAGAGAGAGAGAGAGAGAGAGAGAGTATTTGGTCGTGGCACATTTCATAGAGAACAGAGCACTGGTGTAGGCCAAACCTATATTTAAGGTTTAAGGTCCTGTCACCCAACACTTCATGTCATTTTTCAACAACATAACGACTGACCTGAACCAAAGTTGCGGGAAGGGTTAAGGGTTACATAAGAATGACGTAATTCTATTTTAAGAATTCTCTGTTCAAGGTAAAGGTCACAATGCAAAGTCCCGTTATTTGGATCTTAGATAGGTTGGTTGGTGGCCACGGGTGTTGCACACTCTAAAATAATGCTCCTTCTTGTTTTATATTTAAATCATTTGCTTAGCATAACAAATTCTTCTTCAGTCCACTTCATTCCTTCTTTCCACCGTAAAACAGTTTTTGCTTATTGGTACCGGTGTCTGAGCCTTGCAGTAGGCCTAAGCCTAAAGGCCTGATTTATTTTAAGACAAAAACGAGGAGCTCCTGGCACCAGTGGAAAATGAAGTCTCTAGTAATCCGATTACAGAGTTGGCCGTCACGTCCTCCTGCCTTCCCTCCCACCATCTTATTAGGTTTATTGTAGATAAGAAAACACTTCTTAAAGTAAATGTCGTAACAGCCTTTTGCTCTACTGAGTCTTATCAAAATCACTAACACACATCCTGAACACTTGCTTGTATACCCTGACATAGTGGGGGGATATGGCGGTAGGGGGAAGGGGGATCAGGTATAAATGGGGGTGTGGTGAATAATACAAAATAAATAAATAAAATAAAACAATAAATAAATAAATAAAATAAATAAATAAAATAACACCAATGTCAACGAAAGTCAGAGAGACTACATAAAGAATTAAAATTAAAGAACCAAAAAACACAAATATTCCAACGAACCTATAAATACCAACAGTATAATTATCAAACACTATCATTTTAAAAGAAGAAAAAACAAATAAAACTCATTACCCAGATAAACTTCTACCAAAAAAAAAAAAAAAAAAAAAAAAAAAAAAAAAAATAGCTAGGTGGTCAGCCCACCAACTGTTACTCTCCAACTTTCCTTCTGTTTTTCCCCAACTGTTCTCTTCCTCTCTTCTCCTACTTTCTCCCTTCCTAAAAAAAAAAAAAAAAAAAAAAAAAAAAAAAAAAAAGGGTGTTGATGTGGTGGGCGACGTGGGAAGGAGGAATTAAGGAAAGGGGGAGGGGGTGGGCTGACACACCACGTGGTCCCGTATACCTTTAAGTACGGTACTTGCATAGATGTATATATATATTTACGAATATAACTATTCACATAAGGATTTTAAGCCATAAGGACATAAGATAAAAGGACACCTAATGAATAAAAATGGATCCTAAACCTTGAGGGTGTATGGGGGTATTTGCCTAACGAAAAATTTTGTTAAGTTTGAAGCGAATTTAATAAAGGAAGGAACAGAACCAGAGTGAAAAATTTTAAGAAACAAAGGACAAAAAGAAGAAGAATGAAGAAAGAAAAACTGAACAAATAAAAATTCAGTACACTTTTGCGGATACTACAGGCCTTTTCCTTCATATTTCCCTCATTGCTACCTGGCCGTCACCGCCTGGATTATTTACTGCAGTTTACCCTGCCTCATAACAATCTTCACACACACACACACACACACACACACACACACACACACACACACACACACACACACACTCTCTCTCTCTCTCTCTCTCTCTCTCTCTCTCTCTCTCTCTCTCATCCAACATGCAGCACCTCAACCCTCAGCAACAACCACAATCTCCCATGCATTTTACTTTCTTGATACAACAGTTTATTGTCACCGATCATTATATTTCTGCCTCTCACCCTTCACTGTTCCTCCCCTTCGAGGTGTTCTGTATATATATATATATATATATATATATATATATATATATATATATATATATATATATATAGATAGATAGATAGATATTTACGTGTCCGACTCTGGGCAAAGGCTTCAGGGCCTATTTCTTGGAGACAGTGACCTATCCAAAGGCCCAGTAGTCGTCCTACACCTCCACATGTCACCACTTCGGCGCTAACACCCACCGTCCATATTGAATACATGCTAGGGCTGTCTCATACTGGACTGGTGTATTGGTATTAGCGGGGGTATTTTTACGACATGTCGGCGAGTCATCTGGTACATCAGGAAAGTCTGCTTTAGGAAATTCAAATCCTTAAACTGTTTCCTGCCCCAGCCGGGATTCGATCCTGGGTCCATTAGGACCACAGGCCGCCTCTCTACCGATTCAGCCAGAAAGAATACAAGATGAACGGGAAAACTGAGAGGAAATGAGAGGCAGCAGGAGGAAGTAGAAGGGAAAGAATTGGAAGGAGAGGGAAGCGAAGTGAATGAGATTGGATGAGAGAGTGAGCAAGAGGAAAATGTTTTTGATTTGGGGGAAAAGAAGATATGAAAGGCAACTGAATAGAGGAGTAGCCAGAAGGCGAGATAGGAAGTGCACTCGCCTTTTGTCACTGTGCTGGCTGGGGCTTGGCAGCTTTGCAACAAACCAAAACTGTAATGGCAGCTGTTGAAACTCCAGTGGTTGCATGTACAAAACTTCCCTTACAGCATTGATCAGGATGCCGATCAAGTGCCATGTGCACCTACAGACATAAGGCCTTCTCCCACTTCGGCGAAAGTGTGGAAGATAAAGTCACGATGTGTCAAAAATCCCTAATCGTGGGTATTCGTCATCAAAATCTTGTCCATTCGTGGCATGGCGCCGATACGTCGCACGAGGTGGAAATTTGTCGTGGGGGACCACGACGTTTTCATGCTGCATGAAAACGTCGTGGCCCTCCACGATTTTGTAAAATTTCGCAGATTAGTTGTAAACAACAAGGCGACGCCTCGGCGACATCGGCGATTACCCTGTGTATAAACCGCGTATGATCGCCGACATCGGCGAGGCATCGGCGGTGAAAAAAAACGTTGAGATGTCATACGGTCATACGGCGAACCGTCGGCAATGTATCGGCGATGCATCGGTGATGTTAATATGACATAGCCTACGTAAACCGTACGATATGTACTGGGTTGTGCGACAGTAATATTTCATCTTATGAATGTCAGTGATATATCGCCGACATTTCGCGGATGAACCGTCGATTAATCGCCTTAAATACGCCGATGACGGCGAGGCACCTGCAATGGCCTCGGCGTTTTGTCTGCGAGGTGCGTGCGATGCATTCGACGACACATCGACGATACATCGTCGACAGCACGCCGCCGTTGTACCTTTATTGCCATTGAGTCGCCACAAAAAAATCCGTTAAAATTTGAATTTAGAATAATGCTTGTGCATTACGCTGACATATCAGCGATATGTCGGCTACTAGTCGCCAGTTATATCGTATACTCCGCCGAGGTTTCGGCGTTCTGTCGTACTGGTGTCGCAGGTATTACGCCGACACCACGATTCTTGGTCAGAATCGTCGACACATCACCGACTTCAGCCACGATTTTCATCGTGGCTTCATCGTGCCTATTTACGCCGAAGTGGGAGAGGGCCTTTACAGTACTTGCAGAACATCCGTATATATAATACATACATAATTACCCGTATATACATATATACATACTTACATACATAAATGCATTTATAAATATACTCAGCGTCATTGATATAGTTGATTACTGTAGATAAGCAAATAGAATGCAAACAACCTCTACAATCAGGCCAGAAGTAAATAGTATCCGCACGATCGGATTGTCGTGCTGTAACTGCCAGTATTTTCCTGGCCAGGTTTTGCAGCTGCGCTATTTTTTATTCAGCATCTCAGCTTTTTTCTTCCCAGGAGAAATTCCGATTAAATTTCACGGAGGAGAGCGATGTTGTGAGGGCGAGCCGAGCCTAATTTTTTGTTTCCCCGCCCTTCCTCCCCACTCCCCCTTCATTTCTTCCCAGTATCCTTCGCATTTCATATTTGCATGTACCCTTCTTCTTTTCCAGTGCCTCTCCTCACCCATCTTTCCTTCGACCTCTCCAATACTCCCATCCCACACTCTTACATTACTTCTCTTCACCCATCTCTTGCCCTCGCCCCCTCCGGTAGTTCTCTTCCCACACTCTAACAGTACATCTCCTAATCCATCTCTTACTCTCGCTCCCTGCGTTAACCCCCATGTCTTTCCCCATTCCAGTGCCTCTCCTCACCAGTATGTCTGTCGCTTTCGTCCCCTCTATGACGCCTCCTACCAGCCCCATCCGGCAACTCTCCTCATGTATGTCTTTTCCGTGCTGGTACTTATCCAACTTTGCGTCCATCACGTGCGTTTAATCCCACTGATGAAGAGAGAATCTGTATTTTACTGTTATGTCATCGGTGCCACGACACATGGTAATTCATTTACCCTGGTCGACAACATCCCCTCCTCATGTCTTCTCTTTGGCCTCTGTGTACTATTGTTTCTTGTTCGATGAAGGAGGGGTCATTACTGCGTAGATAGTATTGCTTGGAGGACCTTTCGTGGAAGTTACCTCTCACAGAATGCAGTGTGTGGTTGTAGGTAGATAGATAGATTTGTATAAGATTGTGGATTAATAGAGTAAAAGCTTTCTTTTACATCAACTCCATCTCCTCGCATAACAAACTGCTACCGGTATTAGATTTCCTTGTGTTCCGAAATTTAATATTCATGATCCACTTATCTGCTGCTAATTCTGTCATCTCCCGACGCCAATACTCTCAGTCATTTGTGTTTACTCTCCCTTTGATCTTTAGTCTCCATCCCTTCTTGTTGAATGCTTTCTTTCCTCCCGTGTTTGCCTCTCTTGACCTTTCCTGCTATTTTTTCCCATGAGTTCGACGTCATCTGTGAGCACGTTCTTTACTCTTGCATAAATTACATCGTCATCATCCAAATTGTTTCTAACATATACATGGGCTGGACAGTTTCTACAGAGGTTGTGGCCGAGTCGGTAAAGTGGTTAGTTCAGGGAATAGTTTAAAGGGTTTGAATATCAGTAAAGTAGCCTCTACTGATCTACCATAACACCCGCCGACATGCAGAGACCCACGCTAGTACCAATAAACCAGTCAGTCTTACACGAGGCAGCCTAGCATGTCTTCAGTATGGATGCAGGATGTTAGCGCCGAAGTGGTGACATGTAGAGGTGTATGGTACAGCCGGGGAAAGTTCCGCGTTATACACTCGCTCACCACTTCGAAACAGTAAATGTGAGACAAATGTTAAGCGAAGCAGTAGCCAACATTCCTCTGTCTGGTAACTGTGTGAGAAGGATGGGGATGGAAGAGGGAGGGGTAGGAACTATCAGCTCCCCCAGCCTTCCTCCTCCCTTAACCTCTCCCCTCCCACACAATGGTACCAGACATTTGAGTGTCTGGCTACTGCTTCACTAGTCGTTGTCTCACGCATAAAGGTCCGAACTGGCAGGCAGGTGTATAAGACGGAACTTTCCCCGGGTGTACGTAGGAGGACTGCTGGGCCTCAGGGATCGGCTGTTAAAGCCTGTGCTTAAAGTTGTATGCTTAAAAAATCCCCATCAGTCCGGGAACGTCTTTTATCTTTTAGTCATTTTGTATAAGGAAAGACGATTTTATTCATTTTAGTTTAGACGTCTCTGGCCTGTAGGAATTGGCATATCATTCTTGCCCTAGAAATTTTCAAAGACTATAAGGAAGACTAACGCCTGCATCCCTTCCTCTCCGTCTCCATGTTTGCAAGCGTGGGAAGGACTTCAAGTGTTTTCGTATTAATACATTTTTTCTTCCTGTTAGCCAAAAGCCTCGGTCTGTGTCAGTGTTATCCCTGTGCTGCATCTCAAGTGTTTTCTCTAGTCGCCCCAGTGAGTTTCTGTGATATTTATTCTGGCGTACACGACTCAGAAGTTTCCTTTCCACCTCATGATGCCACCCTGGGTCACTCATTGATATCTTCTTCACTTAATATTTTATAAGTTTAACATACGTGCCCTTGTTAACGTCAATTATCTCTTCAAGTGCATGTTGTCCTTCCTGCCCAGGTGTCTACATCGTTCTTCTTCCTGTTATAGTAATTAATTCATACTGTTTTCAGTCATTGTCAACACTGTACACCTCATCATTTTTAATATCTTATGGCCAAAGCAACAAATACTGCATAATGGTAACGTCCTATTAGCAACAAGTCTTCCACAGTTCGTTTGCTTTTCCTTCCCTTTGAGGATGATTTATCATTCGTGATAAAGCAGGCTTAGCTTATCCATGAGTTTCTTGTCTGTTTCAGGTGAGAATTTATTGGATGTTAGTGAAAGATTAACTTGCTGGGCGCGCGCGCGAGTACATGTGTGTGTGTGTGTGTGTGTGTGTGTGTGTGTGTGTGTGTGTGTGTGTGTGTGTGTGTGTGTGTGTGTGTGTGTGTGTGTGTCTGTAATTTTTTAAATTTTTTTCCGCGTCAGTTAAGCAATTCTCTGTTAATAAAGAAACTGAGGTGGATGCTGAGGACAGGACAATGAGAGAAAGAGAAGAGAGAGAGAGGACAGAATGAGGAAGACAATGAGAAGAGAGGAATGAGGGAAGACAGAGACAGAGGCAGAGAGGTGAGGAGGGAAAGGACTCCAGACATGTTATATGTACAGAACATAAGATTTAACATATACCACCCATTTGAGAGAGAGAGAGAGAGAGAGAGAGAGAGAGAGACTGAAAATAAAACTCAGTAATACCGATAAGAGGCAGAGGTAGGGAGGTAGTGGACTGGTTGTGGGGACGGCGATAGTACCAAGTAATTCTTTGTGTTGAGGTGGAGGTGTTTCCGGTTGCTAATGAACCAGGATAAAGAGCCTCTTTCATAAGAAGTTCTCTGCCGACCAGTGAATTATTGATGGTGGTGGAGAGAGTGTCAGGAAAAAAGTGAATAGTTAAGAGTACTTTTCTGGGCTTAAGTTAGGCTACATAGAAACGTAAGAAAAGAGAATAGCTTAAACAGATTCGTGTCCAAGGTTCTTTTTCCCAATCCACTTCATGTTGTTTTTCGAGTTAGTTATATTTTAAACATTTTATAGACATTAATGCTGAAAATGAGGCTGGATTACCTTTGAGGAGAGAGTCCAGTTGCCTGTTGTCTGTTTCCATCTTAGTAGTAAGTGACATTTCCTTTGCAGTTTACCGAATACTTATACTTTTTCCTTCTCTTTCTTCCCTATCTCACTTTCTGTGGTCTCCTATCCCTTCGCCGTCTCTTTCTTTTTTTCTCTCAATCCTTCTCCCTTGTCTTTCCTTCTTTACCCTCCTTCCTTCTGCCGTTTCACCCTTCCTTTGCTTTATATCTTTCTATTGCCCCCCACACCCCTTCTCCTGCCTCGTTCCCTAGCGCTGTCCACTGAAAGTACTCTGCCCATTTCCTCACCCTACCAACTACTGTCTCATACACACTCATGGATACCTGAATTCCTCAAAATTTGGGACCTCAGGAAGATAATGTCAGTGAAATATTATGCATTCCTTTGTTTCCCTACTCGATTTTCTCCCCCCTCATATCCAGTCTCCCGCCCACGCGCTTAATATTCTCTCCCCCCACCTCTCCCTATATATTGCTGCCTCAGCTGCCACTCTTCATCACCCTCGCCATCACAAGTGCATATTTAAACATGTTTTCATAATTTCACATTCCGTGTTTGTTCCTGCTTCGTCATATTCACTCTCGCTGACACTCTTCTTTTCATCAATCGTCCAACAATCCACCTCGCTTCCTACCTCCCTCATCTTATCAATATCAGTCATTGGCCACTGATTGCTCCCCAGCGGCTGTCCTTGCTCCTCTCTGCCTTTTCCGTAGTTGTCTCGTTCGCATCCCGTCACCATTTAGCTTCGCCTTTGCTTCCATTTTTCGTGTTCTTTGCCTCATTTCTCAGTCTCCTCTGTCCTCCCTCTGGTACTTCCTGTGTCTTTTCCCTCAGTCATCTTTCTTTATTATATCCTCTTATTATATCCTCTCTCTTTTTTAAAAAGGATATTCACTCTTTTGTGTACCTCCTCCATCAGTGTATTAGTTCCTCTCCTACCTCTCTTCATTATTTCCAGCCCTTCCTCCCGTTGTTATTTACTGGTCTATCCCTCCCCTATTAATTCTAGTGACCCTACCCTCACTTTCCTGTTTAATTCTTCTCTCCTGTTTCCTCCCCTACTTTCCCAATTTGCCTCTTCCCCTCTGCTCTCCCCTGCCTTCCCAGTGTACCTATTCCTCCCTGTTCACCCCTGCCTTCTCAATTTACCCATCCCTTCTTGTTTCCACCCCTGTCTTGTCTGTTTACCTCTGCCACCCTGTTTCCCTCCCTGCCTTTCCAGTTTACCTCTGCCTCCCTCTCACCGGCCCCTGTCTTCCCATATTACGCATATACTATCTCTTCGCCACTTTACATCAGACTGCCTCCCTGCCTCACCCCACTCCTGCATCCTTTCAAGATAGGCATATTATTTCCTTGTGTTGGTTATTGGTTGTATTGGGGTGTTCAGATGAATCTACTGTGGATGCATCACGGAGTAAATGCCTGGATGCCCTTTGTAGAGGCCAATCTTTACAGAATTAGCGTCACACTGTACATACATAGATAAACAGAGAAGTAAGTTAATTTTTCTTAGTTTAGTGATGGCGCTTTACTGCTGGAAGTGAACGATTAGATAGACTTTTATCGACTGAGTTTTTGGAACGATAGATAATGTTCCTTTTATTTTACCGTCTTTTTTCCTCCTCCTCCTCACCTCACAAGCTACCACCAGGAATTAATCTTTGTCCTTTTTGTGTCGCTGTTTAATAATTGTTCTTTAGAAATAAAGTATGAAAAATAATTCTCTGTGGAAGAAATATCGGAAGCCTCTTTAGCCGACGAGAAAACTGCCTTATGTAACTGACGAATTTCCCGTCCAAAAGGTGTGAAGGTGCAGATTTTACTGTAACAAGTGACAACATTGTACCAGAACTGTGAACCTGTTATATTTCAATGCCATAGCCAGCGGGTACTATACTGTGTTGTTGACTGGGTGAGGGGAGGGGAGGGGAGGAATTAAGGGGGTAAGTGAGGGAGTGGGTGGAAGAGGTGAGGTGAGGGGATGGGTGTGAGTGAGAACTGGGTAGGTGAGGAGGTGGGTGTGCGTGAGAGCTGGGGAGGTGGATGTGAGTGAGAGCTGGGGAGGTGAGGGTGTGGGTGTGCGTGAGGGGTGGGGAGTTGGGTGCGAGTGAGAACTGGAGAGGTGAGGGAGTGGGTGTGCGTGAGAGCTATGTAGGGGAGAAACTTTGCGTGTGATTTGGGGAGGGTAACGGCTGGGTGTGAGAGGCAAGGGCAGAATGAGTGGGTGGCGGAGGAGAGGGGACCAATTTTGTGGGTGGAAGTGAGGAGATGGGTTGGGTGTGTGGAAGGTAAGGGGTCCAGTTTTGTTAATAGGATAGGGGATAGACTGGGTGTGATGGCGATAAAGGGGATTGGAAGCTGTGGGTGTGTAGGAGGGGAGAGGATTAGTTTTGTATGTAGGTTAGGGGAGAGACTGGGTGTGCGGTTAAGGGAGGAAGGGAAGGGGTTGGCTGTGTGGACGGGGTAGGAGACTGGGAATTGAAGGCGAATTCAAAGGAGTCAGAAATTTTATTAGGACGGGAGTGATGAATATTATGCTGGAAATGAAGGTGGAGGCAAATATGAGTCGACTTTATGAAACACTGGAACTTAATTGTATGCACATTCCATCACTTTAATGTAAACTAGATCTTCACTAGGTGGCGCTTATTACATGTACCGGTAGTCTTTGTGCTAGCATTACCATACAAATCAAGTTAGCTTGGGATGAGTTCATGTGTGTGGCTTGAAAGTCATCCATATAGATATAAGGTATTCAATCACTAGTCATCGTTGGAAAAAAAAAAAATATCCTCCCCTACTATACATTGTGTCGTATCGGCCTTGAGATTGTTTGCTAGTGTTGAAGCCTGTTTAAAAGAAGATATTCCGAAGTTTGCTTTCCGTTCCAAGGTTTCTCCATTGAGACTTATCAAATTTTAAGACAGTGATAATGTCTTGGTGTACTATGTAGTCGCAGATTATCGAATATGGACAACAATATTCACATTTTAATATAGTTTGATGCTATACACTCCAGCTGAATGGTACTCCAAAAGAGGAGGAAAGGCACTACTTCAGTCACGTTCGTCTCTCAGCCGTCGTGTATTGTGGTTTCATTCCAGTTTAAGTTTGAAACATTCACTGCCAGATCCTGGTGATTATTATGCGGCTTACAAGAGTCGCATCATTTACTGTCTGTTATGCATTACTGGCAGTTTTTCGTCATTGTTATGTCGCTGGTTCGGATTGGGACGACAAGATGAAAATAGCGTGATAGACAGTCATATCAACACACCACTACATTCATCCAGTACCACGCGACTACCACACCAGTACCTTACCACTACCACACCATTTACCCTACGACGGCCCACACCATTACCCTCATTCACGACCATACTGCTACTACGCCACTACCACACCAACACCTTCGCCTACTACCTCATCACCACTACACTACTATCTTCACCCAGAGTCACACCCTTATCCATCTCCCCACATTTGTTACTGCAATATTCGTCAGCTAATATAGCGCGCGGTCTTATACAAATATTTTTCTTCGTTTTCTTGATTCACCTAAATTTTCCTCGTTCTGTCTCACCCATCCAGACTCACTCCCGTCTGATTCCAGAAATCTTACTCTGTTCTCTCTCTCATAGACATCAGTCTTCTAAATTTGTGCCATTCTCCTCATTTTTCTCTGACACTCCTTCCTTTTCTGTGTTTTCCCTTTTCCCTCTGACTCCCTAGTTCTTCCTCCCTCTTTGCTTCTTCACGTAATGGACCTTTCCACTGCCTCTACTCCATCGAATATATTTTGCATCTCTTTATGTCTCCCATTACCGCTGATGCATTTCCCGTTCCCCTATTTCAGTCCTTCTCTCCTTCCCAACATACCTGCCTGACCCCCAGCCTCTCCACTGGACATCTACTTTCCCACCTCATCTCCACCTCCAAATCATGGCTCCATCGAAACTGGAAACCCAAAAATATTGTGTGAAAATGTATGTGACCAAATAAATACCCTAGCTCAAAATAGAAAGCTAATTTTGAATCTAAGATGGTATAATTAATGTTTAAGCTGTAAGTGCTAAAGAAGGTAAGAGAGCTACCAATACCATAAAAAAGAAGTGTGTGTGTGTGTGTGTGTGTGTGTGTGTGTGTGTGTGTGTGTGGTCGTCTCACAGGCCGCCGTATGGGTGAATGTGATATTTGGATGACATATAATAGGGTATGTGACAATATGATAGTACAGCTGGATAAGCGTGACAGTATGACAGCGAAACAGGAGCGTGGCAGACAGTAGGATGACAGTGTGACAACAGAATGGCAGTGGGACAGTCGGATGACAGTGGGACGGGAGTGTGGCAGACAGTATGATGACAGTGGGACGGGAGCGTGGCAGACAGTAGGATGACAGTGTGACAGTAGGATGACAGTGGAACAGTAAGATGACAGTGGAACAGTAAGATGACAGTGGAACAGTAGGATGACAGTGGAACGGTAGGATGGCAGTAGGACAGTAGGATGACACTGTGATAAGGATAAGATTGTGACAGAAGGGTGACAATGTGTTAGCTTGATTTCGTGGACAGAAACAGTGGTTCTAACATCACTTTTACTTTCTTCCTTTTCTCTTTACTTTTCACTCTCTGAAAATCCTGTTGGTTCCATTCACCCGCGAATTATTTTCTATTCTTTTTATCCTTTGTACAATTTCTCTTCATGTTCTACACTTTTTCTGTCTCTCCCTTGTGTAGTGTCTTGTCCATCTTTTCATTCCGTCCACTCAGTTAATATTTCGTCCTCGTACTCCTTGTTCCCCCTGCCTTAGTGCTTCCACTCCTGTGAACCGTCCTCTTGTCTTCCCCTTTCATTGAACTGTTTCACTAGCTCCTATTCTTCGACACCTACTTACTTACCGTTGCTTTCCTTTTGTAAATTACATAATGAATTTCGAAGCTTTAATTCATGATGGATTATTTTACTGGCTACCTGTACGCTGTGATGTGCTCTGTATTTACTTCCCTTTTCTTGGTTCTGGATCCTGTCCACTCAGTATATTAGTGAGAAATAAAGTTATCTTAATGGTAATAACGATGGTGATTTTTTTTCTTAATATTCCTCATGTGTTTTTACTCCCATTTTCATTATCTTCTCTTTCTCTCCCCGCTTTCTATCTTCGTTCTCTTTTCCCCTCCTCTCTGCATCGCACTCTTTTTCCCTCCTCGCAATCTGGTCCCTCCCCTCTCTCGTATTAATCCCGGTTGATCCCCAGTGGTATCTTCATTCATCGTAGGGTGTCCTTCCTTTTTTGTTACACCTGCATTTTCACTCTCTGCATTGTTCTCTCTCACTTCATACCATCCACAGTTATGTCTTCTTTACAGCGTGAATAGGGAGCGATTATGCAGGGTAGGTAGTATGCATAGGCTATGATGTTGAAGGACAACTACACATATTGGTCTACACATAGTATTATCACACACTCTACCTCTTGCCGGGGAAGGGTCCCAGAGACGAAGTATCGTATAATCCTCGCCTTGTGCAGAGGACATCTTGTTATCCACAGTTATTTATTTATATATATTTTTTTGCCCTTTCCTGTCGGAGGATGTGCAGGAAAAGCATCCCCCCACCCCCCGTACTGTGTTTTACAAAAACGATTTTAAGAGTTGGGTGTGTAGACTGCGCAACCGCGTCTGTAAATTAAAAAAAAGTACAGTGACTCCACCGTCCGACAGTTGTGGTCAAGCAGATTTCTACTTCCAACGTCCCGCGAGGGAAGGGATTGTAACTCTCAGAAATATTATTCGCTGGTGATGATTAGCCATTGGTCTCATACATGCCAACTGACCCACATATACACTTGCCCTTTCCTTCATGCTTATATGAACCTCATATCCCATATTTATCCTTTGATTCCCTCACCCTACAACCTTGCAGTGCCCTCACCCTCACCCCACTCTCACCATCCACCCGGCACACCCACTCCCACCGTCCACTCAGCTCACTCACTGCCCACCATCCACCCATCTCACCCACCCCACACCATCCACCCATCTCACCCACCCCCACCATTGAACCATGTCACCAACTCCGACCTTTAACCCAGCCCAACTACCCCTGCAAGCCACCCAACCTACTCCACCCACTCCCACCTTCTACCCAACCCTTCTAACCTAACTGGGTAGGCTATGTGAACAGCTTGCCGACTCTTCTTAACCCTTTTCAGCTTCCCTTACATCTTCCCCTTTCTCTTCCCATTAATTTGATATCCTCACTCTTCCCTCATGCTCCCTCCTTCACGAGCCTTTTTGCGCCTCCAGCTGCAGCCACCGCCACGCTCATGCCAGCAGCAGAGATTTTATATTGAATACACAGAGGCTAAAAGGTGGAAAGAAGGTAAGGATGGGAGAAGGAGGGTGATCCATAAAACTGGATACCGGTGACGAAATGAGCTATTCTGTTAAAAACGTTATGGTCAGAGGATATAATCGTGGACAGGTTTACATCTTGTTAGAAATAGAATGAAGCTTTAGACCTTCGCATTATCTCAGTTTTAATTTTCATGTTGACAAGATTGTGCATACCAGGACTCCATGAGCTGAATAATCCAACATTACTGGTAAAGATGTATTTTATGTATAGAGGTGTGTTGCCCGGGAAGTACAATATTGAATAACATACACTACACGCATCACTTAAGTTGCGGCTTACGAGTACAAAAATATTTTAACGTATACCGTTGCAAGTACTTTTGTATGCAGGACACTTTGCATTTCACTTTAAAAATTACACGGGGCTCTAAGTGACGCAGTCGATAAAATTATGCTGCATTTTATGGTTATAATTATGCTACATAAGTCATGCACATGTAAGACTTGAAGAATAGATGAGGCAGTGAGCGAGTGATGTGAGTTGTTGTGAAAGATGTAAAGCAGAGGGAAGATGGTGGTGAGGGCTGGGAGAACCTGGTAATAAGTGGAACTGGTGCAGCCTCGCGTGGTTAATTGGCTGCTGGGCTAATAGTCTTACGTGACAATTAACCTTCCCAGGCTCTTGACATTAACTGTACTGACTGCATTGCATGTCACTCGTGGTGATGTTTATATATATGTAATATGTATATTAAATTTGCTTTTGTCATAGGGTTGTTGTGGTCGAACTTCCCACCACCAGTACATCCTACGATGCAGGTGGCCGGTGGCTGGAACCGGAATCTCCAAAATTTCAGGTTGATCCATGTCTTTAAATTGATAACATTCTAGTTTCAAGTCTCTTTGTCCAGCATGAAAAAGGACGAAGATATCTGTGTTTTTCTGATGAGATTTTTGATAATTTACGGGATTGTTCCGGCTCACTCGAACATCGCCACTTATAGGATTTCTACATCAAGATATTTCCAACATTCCACTCCTATCCCAGATAACTTTCATTGTTGAGGTCGTAGTGTAAATTGTTTATATGGCGTCCCAGACACCATTTCAAACACTTTGTGCGTGGGAACATGGGTTCACTGCATGGGATATCCTGGTAGGGGCGATTGCTTACATGCAGTTGATGGGTCTACTCGGCCAGATACACTGGGGTTCCTTAGCAGCAGCAACAACTTTCTTCTCTCTTTTGTTGCAACTTTTCAGACATCCTCTTTCATCCACGACTTTCAAAACTTCTTACTGATAGTTTTTGCCATATTTTGCAAATGCTTCCCTCTTCATATTTTTTTTCCGGAGGGGGAAGGGATTTTGGCAGAAAGTTACCACATATCTCTCCAGATTTTTCTATAATTTTTGAGAATATCGTTCCTCACACATTTAGCTTTCTTTAATTAACCATCGTTGTCAGTGTTTGTGGAGGTCTTACTGCAATCTAGATCACCCATTTTTCCAGCAATGTCCGACTTCACAGCTTTCTGTCGCATCTTTAATAAACCTTTACAGCACCATGATATCTTTTATATCATTTAGATTATAAATTTGTTCTGCTCCAGAGAGACTTTCTGAATTGGATGGGGCATTATTATTCTGAATAAACTCTTTACTGTAAATAGTAACGCTTACGCTATATAAACGTTTGGTGGTAGCAAGAATCAGGTAAAAAAGACGCCAATTGCATTGAAAAGTTAAATCTTTAGTCAGCAAGTCCAATAATTGCTTTCTTTAATTGTTTTCATTGTTTAACATTATTCCACCATGGTAATTGTCGCTCGAGGATGTTATTTGTAGTACTGACCTTGTTTTTTTTTTTTTTTTTTTTGCCTCCCCCCACTCAGTATCAGTCAGTCCGTCAGTTGGCCTAATTGTCTCCGCTATATGTGCGGCCTGCCATTGTTGGTGTTCATTTTTTCCTTTGCATTTTAGCTCATTCTGATATGGCCAGGCCACTCTCCCACTTGACACCCTACCCATTAAACTTCTGTTGGCATAGAGGTTCTCAGGTTGTGCTGGAAAGCTTTATATATGTATTTTTTTTATATGATGCCATTTCAGTAGCTTATATGGAAAGTCGTAGCTTCTCCTACACCCCCATCTAAATGTTTGCTTGGCCATGACTCTCATCTTAAGCCTGCCTACAAAGACTCACCATCAACCTGAGGATGTATTATCGATTTCATTTTATGCATAACAAATGGCGTCATCGTACCGAAGAGCTTAAATGGATAATTGTTGGCACTGCCTTCTTAGTGAAGTAAACGTAACATTTAGTACGAGTATATTAATCAGCTCAGTCTGTTTGCGTGTTCTAGTACCATTTGTGTCTTGTTGCTGAATGTAAAAGGAGCTGGAGACCAGCTGGTGGAAGGAAATACATGATGGTATTGTTTGAAGAAAAGTAACAGTAACTGTAAAACGCACCGAGAGACAAAGATAAATGAGTTTTGACAAGAGTCCACCACCCGGCGTTTGGAGATGGAGTACGGGCGTCCGTCAGTCCTGTTATTTGTGTTGATGCCACACACCCTAACCCTCGCACTACTGACTTTTCCTCACCCCTTTCTCCCCCCTGCCCTGCCAGTCCCCTCTCCTGTGTCTATCCAGCCTCACTTCTATCCCTGACCGTTTTCTCTCGCTCTCCTTCAACTATACGTTCCATTACCATCCCCCAACTCCCCTAAAGTAATGCTAATCCATCTCTCCCTCCCTTTACTCTCTTCCTCTCCCTTAACACTACTTCCTCTGTCTTTCCTCTCTATTTCCCCTCACTGTGAACCTCCACGGCCACCTTTCCGCCACAAAACTTTCACCACCACCACCACCACAACAACAACACCAACACCAACACCAACAACAGCACATATAGGCACCATCGCTTACCATCCACACCGTGACCACCAACACAGACATTCTCACCACCACCAGCCATTTCTCATTACATTCAAACGACAGTATTTTGGATGATGTTCTGATAAGGAACTTTTACTGTGTTATGTCAGCAGAAACGGAAATAGAAGGTTGAAAATGTTTTTTTTTTTCTTTTTTTCTTTTTTTTGTACTGTCTGGCTTCCTCCTCCTTCCCCTCCTCCTCCTCGTACAAAGTTTTGTTTGGTATGTTCCTCGTCAGTATTGTTATGTTGTTGGTTCTCCGTAATTTTCTCTTCCTCAAGGTCTCCTCCACCTCTCTGAAGTCGGTATTTTACCCTGTTAAATTCTTGGTAATTTCGGTCTCCATACAATTTCCTCCAGGTGCCCTCATTCCCAGAGGATGCCTGTCATTTCACCATCTATAAGTAATGTATGTGTGTGTCAAAATAGCTGAGGAAAACATCCCATTATTTCCCTTAAATTTCACACAAGTGATGTGGCAAATATAACATACTGCAGCCAAGAGGTTAACGACAGTCAGCAGCTTACCATCTACATCACACATACCCAAAACCTTCCTATTTTCCTCTCTGATTTGCGTTCCCGCATGCGTTCTCCAGACCCTTAAATGCTATAAATACTTTATATTCCTTCTCACAAGCCTTCCCCTCTAAATGTCTTACTATAAATATTGGATCTACCCATCCTCTACCACTCCTTAAACAACCCTGTTCGTCACTCACCAGCCCTTCTGATATGCTACTTACTTTCTCAGGGGTAGTTCATCCATATACCATTCCCACAACTCTCAAGAAACTTATCCCACAATTTTGTTTGCACTCACATCGCATGCCTTTTGTTTTTGTTCAGGGGTACATTCACAGCCTTTTTTCACTTTGATGTTACAGTTTCACTTACTCAAACTTTCTTACATGTCTCTAACAGATACTACATTCCACTCTCTGTACTACATCTCTGCATACACCTCATCATCCCCTGCTGCATTCCCATTCTTTAGCCGCATCACAGCATTCTTCATTTCTGCCAGTGTCATGTTTCTTGGCACTGCATTCCTTCTCGGCACACCACCAAAACCAGTCATATTTACAGTCCCTCTGCCTTCACATTTTCACTGAACAGACATTCAAAATATTATATCTGTTTGCTCCTTACTTCACTTTCACAGGTCGTTTACTAGAATTTTATTTAGGCTTGTTGTCCGTCTTTTGGGTTTATTTTTCTAGGAGGGTTGCCAGGCACGTTTTTTATTTATTTTTGGTTCAGAAGGAGGATAGGAAACATCAAGAATGTCAAACAGTTTTGAGAGAGAAGTAAAACATAATCATGGAAAGAAAAAACATAAGACTTCTGTAGGAAAGTGGTGCGTGAACTGAAAGAGAGAAGGGTCAGAGAGATGATATATAATGTCTGTAAAAGAATGGCAAAAAACGACTGAGAGGATAGAAGAGAGAGTAAAAGGTCAAACTGGGAAATCGTGAAGAGTGTGCAGAGAAAGATAACTTTTTATGTAACAGGTCAATGACAACGCGAGTTGAATGAGGCAGTAAGAGGTCGTAGAGGAAATGTGGCAGAGAATATGAGGCTGCGGGAGTGGAGAAGGTGGAGGAGGGAGGAGAGATGTGAGGGAGGAGGAGGTGAGGGTGAGGGAATGAGGAGAGATGTGTAGGAGCGGAGTAGAGGTGAGGGAGTTAGGAGAGATGTGAGGGACTGGAAGAGGTGACAGAGAGAAGAGAGGTATTAGGTAGTGGAGGAGGTGAAGGAGAAAAAAGATATATGAAGCACTGAAAATAGTGAGGGAGAGACGAGAGATGTAAATGAAATGAGGAGGTGAGGGAAAGAATGGTGATGTGAGGGAGGGGAGAAGGTGAGAGAGGAGATATGCGAGGGAATGAATTTCTTTCCCTCTCATTCCCCCTGTCTCCCTGCTTGTGTCCCCGCCTTCCCCGTGTTTTGCCTGTCTTCTGCCGTTCTTGTGTCCCCGCCTTCTTACCCTTGATTTCTCTCCATTACCTTCCCATTGAGCCTCGTCGATCACTTCTCTTTACTCATATCTCTCACATATAACTTGTCCTCTCTTATCCTTCATGAGAGCCACTTTTATCCACACCACTGGACACTCTCTTCTTAATTTTCTTACTTTTTGCTTTCCTCTTCCTGATTGTGGATAATCTCAGCCCATGGCTATTTGAGAATAAGTTTTGCTGCTAATAAGAATGATGATGATAATGATGATGATGATGATGATGACTTATCCACATGCAAGACTATTCTTCTTTCTCTTCTACCTGCTCTCTTCCCTTTCACTTCCATCTTTCGCTACCCTCTCAGTCCCTTTCCGTTCCCCATCCCTCCCATCCCTTTACTTTTAGCCTTTCTATCTCTTTTCCTTGTCCTCCCATTTCCTTACCATATCCTTTACTCCCATTTCTTTCCTCTCCCCTTTTCTTCCATTCCCATTTTCCTCCCGTCTCGTTACGTTCTTCTCTCCTCCCATCTCCTTTCCCTGCCTGTTACCCACAAACTTATCACACTATTCTTCATTTCACATTTCCTGTACGAGTAAACCCCTCCTTTCCAGTCAATATTATTCCTCCTAACGTACTGATAGTCTCATACCCATAAAACACACTCAGCCTGGCACCCTGGTACTCGTTCTCACCATCCCTACCTTCTTTCCCATCCACATTGGTATCTTCACTGCTGTTCACTCCCACTCACCTGTCTTTATGTATTTCAACCCTGGTTCACGACCACCTTCATTTTCAGCTTCATTCCTCCTGCTCCTCCTCCTCCTCGTTACCGAACCCCTCCCTCATCTTTGAGCCTTGTCACATCTACTGTCTTAATTTCATCCTGTGCCCTCTGAGTGTTGTGGCCAAGGACTGGTGGCCGAGTGAGTGGTGGCAGAGTGAGAGTGGAGGCAGAGTGAGAGTAATGGCCGAGTGAGAGTGGTGGCAGAGTGAGAGTGGTGGCAAAGTGTGAGTGGTGGCAGAGTGAGAGTAATGGCCGAGTGAGAGTGGTGGCAGAGTGAGAGTGGTGGCAAAGTGTGAGTGGTGGTAGAATGAGGATGGTGGCCGAGTGAGAGTGGTGGCAGAGTGAGAGTGGTGGCAGAGTGAGAGTAATGGCCGAGTGAGAGTAATGGCCGAGTGAGAGTAATGGCCGAGTGAGAGTAATGGCCGAGTGAGAGTGGTGGCCGAGTGAGAGTGGTGGCAGAGTGAGAGTGGTGGCAAAGTGTGAGTGGTGGTAGAATGAGGATGGTGGCCGAGTGAGAGTGGTGGTAGGGTGAGAGTAGTGGCCGAGTGAGAGTGGTGGCACAATGAAAGTTGTGGCAGAGTGAAGGTGCTGAAGTTTACAGTGGATCTGCATCGGCGTGGGAGGAAACACTGATGATCTTCCTTCATTTAGGTTACTTCTTTTCCTACTTACCTTGTCGTCTTTCATCCTTTTAGTTTCTTTTACTATACTCATCTTTCATCGACCCTTCACTTTCGCTTTTCGTCCCTCTTCTCACACAGATTTTCACTCCGGCAGTTTCATATCTTTCCCTTTTCCTGCTTTTTCTTCCCGTCATTTTTTCTTGCCTTTCTGTAACTTCTCCCAGTTCCATCTCACCTTCAGCCCACCCCTCAGCCTACCTCGCCTCAGCTCCATCCCATCTCATTGTCACCACACTTCACCTCACCACAACTTTGATCACCCGAGAGTTAACACATTACCTGCATATTGTCTTGTCCTCGTTCCTCACCCGACCTACATGTCATCGCCTCCACCGCCACTCTCATAGTTCTTTCGGGCTCACTGCTGTCACAGTGTCACTGATTGATCAAACTGGTCTGTACTTCACATGTAAGATCATTGACTTTTAGATGATTTGTTTCCCTTACGATTGTACTTCATGCTACTTATTGCTGTCTCTCTCATGCCTTCACACATCATTTATCGTGTGTTTTCCCTTCTGGTCCCTCATGTCGGTTTAATCTACATTTTACATTTTCTTGTCAATTTAATTTCATCACTTCATCTCGTTTCTTCACAGGTTGTTCACAGTAATTCTCTTGTGTTGTTTCTTTAATATTCATGACCCTCACTCCTGCTCTTCATTCTTCCCGTTCACGGCACCGACCCTCTCTTTATCCCGTGTTTACCCTCTTCTTGTTCATGCTCGCTTCTTCATCCTTGAAAGGCATTCTCCTCGTATGTTTCCTCTTCCCTTGTCTTTACCGCTTTGAGATTTTCTGTACTCGCTTGCCTCAGAATCGCATGAATTAATTTTTTATCATCCTTCCCCTACTTCCTACTAAGAAGTGGGGTGGGAGGATCTAGAAATAGGAAGAGGGATCACCAAAGCAGAGGAATTATTAGCAGAGTGCTCAGTGCATTGAACAAAGCATTCTTTATCTAACAAGGTCTGTTTTCCAACTTAGTTTGCCGTCAGCTTCAGACTTTAACATTACTAGGAAATGAAAGTTGTACTAGGAAATTAAGTTGCCGTCATGGTGACTGGAATGGTGAGAATGAGGAAAGGAAGAGGGGGTGAGAGAGGGAGGTGGGATTGCAGGGGTTTGGGAGGAGGAGGGGGAGGGAAGAGAGAGAGAGAAAAGAGACGGGAGGAGAAGGAGTGGAAAAGACGTGGAGAAGCAGGCTGATAAGAAGAGAGACCGAGAGTGCGGTACATTGGAGGACAGGAGTGTTCTTTAGTCTCTGTCCTTGTCTTCCTGTGCGTCCTTCCTCTCCTCCGTCGCTCCCTCTCCCTCTGTGAGTCTGTAAACTTTCATCACCCTGCTTGGCCATTCACACGGAGATTTAAATTATGTTCAGGGGATAGAGTAAAGAAAATTGCAAAAAAAAAAAAAAGGTGAGGAGCGCAGAAAAAGGTGAGAGATAGTGAGGAAATGACGAAAAGAGCTGAGAGAGTAAGGAAAAGAAAAGACGAGTGGAAGACCTAGTGAGGAACGAGGAAAAGAAAAGAGAAGTTAAGATATGATGGGAAGGAGGGAGGGATGGGTCATGATAAGGAAGATGGAGTGGGAGGAAAGTCAGGCAGTGTGAGAGATACAGTTAAAATACATAAATTGAGAGAAGAGAAGAACAAAGGTGGCAAAGGGGGCTGCAACACGGAGGTATGTCTTTTCGAGTCAAGGATCATTTGTGTCTGTGTTTGGGTCGGGGTTGTTCGGTCCACAGTTGCCTGTATGAGGTTCCGGGTCAGGTGTTTTACTGTAACGATTATATTTGTGAGGATTTTGCTCATGGAACAGGTGTATCAAGATCTGATTATTTTTAATGATTAGGTGGCTGTGATGTTGGATGGTTGAGTGGCAGGACAGGTGGTGGTGTTGTGTGATGGAGTGGCAGGACTAATGGTGGTGGTGTTGTGTGGTGGAGTGGCAGGGCAGGTTGTGTCGTGTGGTGGAGTGACAGGGAAGGTGGTGGTGTTGTGTGTGTTGTGGCAGGGCAGGTGGTGGTGTTGTGTGGTGGAGTGGCAGGGTAGGTGATGGTGTTGTGTTTGGAGTGGCAGGGCAGGTGGTGTTGTGTGTGGAGTGTCAAGGCAGGTTGTGGTGTGTGTGGAGTGGCAGGGCAGGTTGTGGTGTGTGTGGAGTGGCAAGGCAGGTTGTGGTGTGTGTGGAGTGGCAGGGCAGGTGGTGTGTGTGGAGTGGCAGGGCAGGTGGTGTGTGTGGAGTGGCAGGGCAGGTTGTGTTGTGTGTGGAGTGGCAGGGCAGGTGGTGGTGTTGTGTGTGGAGTGGCAGGGTAGGTGATGGTGTTGTGTGTGGAGTTGCAAGGCAGGTGGTGGTGTTGTGTGTGAAGTGACAGGGCAGGTGGTGTTGTGTGGAGTGGCAGAGCAGGTTCTGTGTGTGGAGTGGCAGAGCAGGTTCTGTTGTGTGTGGAGTGACAGGGCAGGTGGTGGTGTTGTTGTATGGAGTGGCAGGGCAGGTTGTGGTGTTGTGTGTGGAGTGGCAGGGCAGGTGGTGTTGTTGTGTGAATGTACATCATATGAACTTTTTTGAGATGTGCTGCAAGTAGG
Source organism: Coenobita brevimanus (assembly GCF_032717465.1). NCBI lineage: Eukaryota > Metazoa > Arthropoda > Malacostraca > Decapoda > Coenobitidae > Coenobita > Coenobita brevimanus. The sequence continues at coordinate 27,018,644 of NC_137026.1, forward strand.
GTTTATATTTTTAATTCTTTTATTATAAGAGTTAGCTTTAATCGGTCCCTTATTTAATTAAACTCATTAGTTTGATAATTTTATTCGATAAAACTGTCCTGAAGTCCACGAAAAGTATTTTGCACTCTGAAATATTTCCCGTGAATCAAGAGAGTTCTTCACGTATCTGCTCTGCCTTTGGTGTGGATCGATGGATGAGAGAGAGAGAGAGAAAGAGAGAGAGAGTTTGGCCGTGGAATCTTTGTCCGTGGGACACAGTAGATGTGAGGTAACGGGCGCCTGTAAAAAATAGTTGTAAATCCTGCCCTCCATACGTCTCCCAACAATCGCCCATCCCTCGTGTCAATTTCAATAACATTGCAGCAGACCAGTATGTTGTTTTATATTCAAATTACGCATTGAGCAAGGCCCTTTTATATAGATTCCCATTTCTTGTGCCGTTTACCCTGTATTTAGAGGAGGTTATACGTAAGTCCTTTACGGTAGATGAACATTCAAAAGATACTACATTCAGTTTCATATCCGTGTGGCGATTGCTGTGTTTCACAAATGTTCTTTGATACTAACAGTCAGACAAAGCCAGTGCCGTGACGTTAAATTTCCCTCGGTTTTGTATGAGGTGTGGATGTCATTGTTGAGGAGGTTGTGTGAAGCCACATCACTGGCACTATGAGATCAGTATGGGGTATGGCTGTCAGTGTTAAGTTGCGTGAAGCCACGCCACTGCCACTACGAGATCGGTATATGGTATGGCTGTCAGTGCTGAGTAAGTTGTGTGAAGCCACACCTTTGTCACTACGAGATCAGTATGTGGTGTGGCTGTCAGTGTTGAGTAAGTTGTGTGAAGTCACACCACAGTCACTACCAGATCAGTATGTGGTGTGGCTGTCAGTGTTAAGTTGTGTGAAGCCACATCAGTCACTACGAGATCAGTATATGGTATGGCTGTTAGTGTTAAACCACACAATCTTCAGCCTCGGTCTTTCTTGGTGATAGTGTTCATTTTTTTTTTTGTCTATCAATATGATGCCGCAAAAGTTACACATGTATGCATGTATGTATTTACCGTTTGTGTGTGCAGCTTATGTTTCCACATGTCTGCCACAAACCAATAACCTTGCAATTCCCTCACTGCCACTGCTTTAGTTTTGCCGTAACCTGCACTTGTTTGGATCTTTCTCCACAGCGACACATACATGTAGTTGTCACACGCACACGCGCGCCTACAGCCACACTTAGGCTACCCCCCTTCCCCTCGTGCGCAAGCACACACACACACACACACACACACACACACACACACACACACACACACACACACACACACACACACACACACACACACACACACACACACACACACACACACACACACACACACACACAACCAGATACATTCTCATGCACTACTGAATTTTCCTTCAGCCTGTATGTAAATGAGAATCCGGGCCATAAAATACCTTGACGGATTTGCATTTGAAGTAGCCCGAGTGGAGTGTTATTCTCCGCTTTGAATGCTAAAATAATGAACCATTCCCAGCAGACTGACTGCAGGACAATTTTTGGTGACTGTAAGCAACAGAATAAATTATACAATGGTGAACTTAACGAGGTGTCATCATTACTAGTAATTGTATTACAGTGAAGGAAGTCTCAGCAGCTAACGTCTCCGTCATAAACAAATGAATAAAAGGCTGATGATGAACCTAACCGATATTGACAAATGAAGGTATTAATACCATAATACAACACTCAATAGATCCGCCAGAAGCGATTTTACAGTCATGTCAAGGAAAAAGTGTGTAATGGGATAAATCTACGGAATCTTTACTGCTCTACTCGTTAATTAATTATACTGGGCAGGTGCATGTTCAAAATGTGTTTATATCAGATATATGGGGGGGTTCGGTCTGAGATTCTTTCGAGTGGAAGACAGACAGTGATGCCATCAGACACTCTGGGCCATTTGGACCAAAATGGCCAGTGTTGCGAGAACACAGGCTACCCTGTTAAAAGTGTTCTGATTTTTGACATGATGCACCAACTGTATGTTCCAAAGCGCCTCCAAATCTTCCTACACTTGTGTATTGCAGGATATCATTGAATGTTTACTGTTGTCCACATACAATGTGCTGCATAAACTATAATCCTCCCGATGAGTCAGATCCGCTATGTTTTATCCAGGAACCTGTGACAAGAAAAGTATTCTCAATTTTCAGAGTGAGGGAGTGCCTTTGTGACCTCTCGTCTCGTTTAGTACTCACACTTCTGGTTTTCTTTCCTTATGTCTTTCTCAACTTCACTTCCTTTCTCTGCCCTTCTTCCTCTTTGTCTCTGTGTAGTCGTACACGTCTGTCTCTACCGGATCATTTTTCTTCCTTTCCTTCTTTCCTTCACCACCTTTCCTTCCCCATTTCTACTCTACCACGACTTCTCTCTCAGATTCTCTCCTTTTTCTTCTCACTACATAATTCCCTCACTCCTTTCTTACTACTCCTCTGCTTCTCCCATCCCCTCTTCCACCCGTATCCCTCTCTCTTTCACTTCTCTCATCCAATCCCTTTTTGTCCTCTCTCTCTCTCTCTCTCTCTCTCTCTCTCTCTCTCTCTCTCTCTCTCTCTCTCTCTCTCACACACACACACACACACACACACACACACACACACACACACACACACACACTGCAGTAATGTCTTCCTTCTTATTAGGTGTACACACATTCTTCGCTCATTTTCCCTCTTACCTTTCTTTTTCCTTTCTCATTACTACCTTTTCTTTTGTTTCACTGTCGCTTCTCACCTCCACCCGCAGACCCACTTAACATCAATCATCAACATCAGTTGTCCCCCCCCCTGTGGCGGGGGGGACACAACCTGGCCGCACTATGGGATGGTACTACTACTCTGTGGCCAGGTTGTGTTAGGAAGAATACTACCACCGTATTCCCTGCGTGTCGTAAAAGGTGACTAAAAGGGGCGGGGTGAGGGGACTAGGGACCCCCTCCTCTGTTTTTTAGTTCCTAAAAAGAGACAGGCCAGAGAAAGGGATGGGGGATGGAGTTATCCCCGTACCCTGAAGATTGGGTCTATGAATGTGCGTGGATGTAGTACGATTGAGGCTAAAAGGGAGGAGATTGGGAGAATGTTTGTGAGAAGAAAGTTGGATGTGTTTTCTTTGAGTGAAACCAAGATGAAAGGGAAGGGGGAATCTATGTTTGGAAGTGTGAATGGAAGATTGTCAGGTGTTGATAGAGGAAGGGCAAGAGAAGGTGTGGCCTTGTTAGTGAGTCCGGAAGTACAGCAGTGTGTGATTGAATGGAAGGAGGTGTCATCGAGACTGATGTGGGTGAAAGCGAAATTTGAACGTGAGTTGTGGGTGTTTGTGAGTGCATATGGGCCTGGTAGTGAAAGGGATGAACAAGAGAGGGAGTCTTTCTGGAATGATGTTGATGAGTGTCTGCAGAGTTTTGGAGCGAATGTGAATGTGGTAATGATGGGAGATCTGAATGCTAGAGTGGGAAATGTAGCAGTTGAAGGCGTAGTTGGTATGCATGGTGTGCCTGGAAGAAATGAAAATGGGGAACGTATGATAGCGATGTGTGTTGAGTGAGAGATGGTGATTGGGAATACGCTGTTTGAGAAGAAAGATATAAGTATACATGGGTGAGACAGGAGGGTGGAAGGGTTGTTGATAGAGCCTTGATGAACTATGTGGTTGTGTCTAGGAATGTAATAGGAAGATTGTTGGATGTGAGAGTTCTGAGAGGGGAGGGTGGAGGTATGTCTGACCACTACCTAGTGGAGGGAAAGTTAAGAGTAGGTAAGAGATGGGTGAGAGCTAGGAGGGTTAGGTGTGGCAGGGAGGTATTGAAAGTGAGTGAGTTGGATAAAAGAGAGAAAAAGATAGAGTATCAGGAGAAATTGAAAGATGAGTGGAACGCAGTGAAAGATCGGGAAAATGGCAGTGTGGAGGAGGAATGGCAGTTGTTTAAGAGTGCTGTGGTGGGGCATGCAGAAGAGGTGTGTGGTGTGAGACGTGTGGGTGGTGGTGTAAGAAAAGGAAGTGAATGGTGGTGCGAGGAAGTAAGTATGGCTGTGGCTGAGAAGAGACGTGCATATGAAGTGTGGCTGCAGAGGAAGGATGAGATGTCATATGAAAGGTATAAGGAAAAGAGGAATAGAGCGAGAAGGGCTGTGCGTGATGCTAAAGTGGCAGCAGATGAGAGGTGGGGTAGGCGGCTGACAGAGAATTTTCAAGAGAATAAGAAAATGTTTTGAAAGGAGGTGAAAAGGGTGCGAAAGGGAGAGTCTGGGAAGGAAGAACGAGTAAAAGCAGAGGATGGAAGGATGTTAAGTGAGATGGATGCAGTAAGGAAGAGATGGGCAGAGTATTTTGAAAGATTGTTAAATGTAGAGGAGGAAAGGGTGGCTGAGATTGTGGCGGATGGAAGGGTGCAAGGAATAAATGTGTTGGGAGAGTTGAATGATGCTTTGATCACGAAGGAGGAAGTGGAGAAGGCAGTAAAGGAGATGAAAACAGGGAAAGCTGCAGGTATGGATGGGTGTGCTGTGGAATGCCTGAAGGGTGGTGGAGTGACTATTGTTGACTGGTTAGTAAGATTGTTGAATGTGTGCTTTGAGAAAGGTATGGTGCCAATTGACTGGGCAAGTGCTTGTGTGGTCCCGTTGTATAAAGGCAAGGGTGATAAGTATGAATGTACTAGCTTTAGGGGTATGTCTGTTGAGTGTTGTAGGTAAGGTGTATGGTAGAGTGTTAATTATGAGAGTTAGAGAGGGTACAGAGGGAGTGATTAGTGATGAGCAGTGTGGCTTTAGGAGAGGGAGGGGATGCGTTTATCAGGTGTTTGCTGTGAGACAAGTGTGTGAAAAGTATTTAGCGAAAGGCAAGGATGTGTTTTGGGCATTTATGGATTTAGAGAAAGTGTATGATAGAATTGATAGGGAGGCTTTGTGGACTGTTTTAAGATTGTATGGACTTGATGGTAGGTTACTAAAAGGGGTGAAAAGTTTTTATGTAAATAGTAGAGCGTGTGTAAGAGTGGGAAATGCTGTGAGTGATTGGTTTCCCGTGAGAGTGGGGCTGCGACAGGGATGTGTGATGTCGCCTTGGTTGTTTAATATTTACATGGATGGTGTTGTAAGGGAGGTGAATGCAAAAGTTTTAGGTGGTCTGAGTCTGGTAAATGTTGATGGAGGAGAGTGGAATCTGAAGCAGCTGCTGTTTGCAGATGATACTGCACTGGTGACTGATTCAGAGGAGAGACTGAGACAGTTGGTAGAGGAGTTTGGAAGGGTGTGTGAAAGGAGGAAATTGAAAGTAAATGAGAATAAGAGTAAAGTGATGAAGTGTACGAGGTTGATAGATGATAGGGGGATGAATACAGTTTTGAATGGTGAGTTGCTTGAGGAGGTAGATTGTTTTAAATATCTAGGGTCACATGTTGCTGTGGATGGAAGAATAGATGCAGAAGTGAAGTTTAGAATAAATGAAGTGGGAAAGGTGCTGGGAGGAATGAAAAAAGTGTTTAAATGTCGTTCGCTTAGAATGGATGTAAAGAGAAGGCTGTATGAGGGTGTTGTGGTACCGACTGCATTATATGGGGCTGAAACATGGAATATGGGTGTAGCAGAGAGGAAAAGTTTGAATGTAATGGAGATGAGATGTCTGAGGAGTATGTGTGGAGTGACGCGTATGGATCGAGTGCGAAATGATGAAGTGCGAAGGAGAACTGGAGTTGTTCGGGAGATGGCTGGTAGAGTTGAGCAGAGGGTGTTGCAATGGTTTGGGCATATAGAGAGAATGGATAATGAGCGATTGGTGAAAAAGATAACTAGATCTGATGTGAGAGGTGTAAGGCTGAGAGGAAGACCACGAATAGGATGGATGGACAGTGTGAAGAGAGCGCTGGATGCGAGAGGGATGTCTGTTGAGCAAGGAAGAGTGGCTGTGCGTGACAGAAATAAATGGAGAGAAATTGTGAATGAATAAGTGATGACGCAGCCCTGAGGGGATATTCTCCCGCATTTGGTCTGATCAGCTAGTCAGGTCAGGTGCGGGTAAGGGGATGGGTCTATTATGATGTGGCAGGGGTAAACCAGCTCTGCTGCCAGGCCCTGCTGCGGATGTCACTGATTGCACTGCGCAGTTGACCCTTGTGCGGTGTGATGCGGTGAGGATCTGTCCGTTCTCCCCTTTGGAGCTAAGATGCGAATGAATGTGTTTGAATGGATGAGTAAATGGAGTGTGAGTCGTCCTGTCTCGGCTACCTCCCTTTCCTTGGGGGAAGCAGCCTAGGTATATAGATAGATTTTTTTTTTTTTTTTTTCGCAAAACCCTTTTCCCTTATATCATGTTTCTCCGTATTTACCCCCATCCTTCACCTGTCGTCTGTCTCCCTCGAGCATTCAGCCTTAATCCTGTCATTGCCATGGTGTCTCACGCACAGTTTTAGGCCGTGTTTTTGTGAGGACTTTTCTTTGAGACTGATCTATGTTTTCTGGACCTTGAAGATGCTCACTAGCATGGATTTTAGACCAGTACCGTCCTCAATGCTGCTCCTATTGGCTGGAGCATCAAGTAGCTGGTGCCACGAAAGAAATCAGGTGAGTTATGTAAATAAAAAGAATGGAATGATAATAAATCCGTTAGCTATAAATATATTCGTTATCAGCGTTCACAGCAACTGTTTTTACGTCACATAACTGAAAAATGTGACAACTCGCCAGTGTGTCGCCATGAGAATCTTGGTAATAGGTTCATTTTACCCCGTGAAGTGAAGTAAATCTGTATTTTTCCAATTCAGCTAAAACAGAACTGTAATAACCGGAGGCACTGGCTGCAGTATTCGTCCTTAAGTAATTATATCTGGTAATTAGTTGTACCTTACAATAATCCTTAGAAATTCACAAGCTTTGCGCATCTCTCCGCACACTTTTATCTCATTCATTCAGACACAGCTGATTAACTCATTAAATCAGGCTACATCAAGTATTTATTTCAAGTAGTATCTACTTTTAGATCACCATCCTATGTCAGTGTTGGCTGTCATTTGTTCGAAGTTCGATTTTAGAAAAGTATATATATTCTACTTCCGTCCACCCTCTTTACCAAATCAGTTGTTTACCCCCGAGTACGGACGCTCCTGGCTATTCTTGTTGCTCAGTGCTACCGCGCATCCTCATGCACAGGACTGAGTAAAAGCTGTCCAGGTTTAGGGGCAGGACCGCTTTAGACCAGTCCTGACCAGTCTAATTTATCTGAAAAAACTTGACATATGTTCTAAAGAAAATGCGGGTTTGTTCGCACTCTTACCTTCTTCTGATCTACCATATCTTCTAATTTTCTCCTCCCCATTCTCTCATCTCACTCACAAGGTTATATGACTAGTACACTGATCTACTTCATCAGTCACTGGTACTGTGGTGGACCAGTGGTGGGGGCAGGGTTGTGGCACACGAAATTATTGTTGCTTAAGGTCACATAAAGTTTTTCTGTAAGAGAAAACAGTGCTATATTGCGATGTCTTTATCCTGAGCAATACTATAGTGATTAGGATTAGGTGTAAACTATTCTTTTAGCTGAGTTCTTTTGTTCCTTCTGGAAGGCTTGAGGAGTTTTGAATTCACCATCAAATTACGAACTCAATAAGATGTCAAATTAATGTTGCTCCTTTTTCTGAGGACAAAGTTGGTAGGTGTTGTACAGCCGGATCAGAGAGATTATTGTACATTGATGACTGAGGATATCTGTTTTATACTGGCTCAGCGTTGTGTATTACAAAACTTTTCTGGTGACACAACGTGACCTCAGCTTGCACCTGACACTTCCGTGCATTTCCTTACTTCCTCTTTTCTTCCATAATCTCATATTTTTTCCAGTTTGTTGTCCGTCATCCACTTATTATTTTATGCCTCTCCATCCTGTTAAGAGCCTCTTCGTCACTTATGACTGTCTTTCCTGGAACTGATACATAATTGAGTTACTTGGAAGCCTAGTTATCTCCGTTAACTAGGTTTTATTTTCACTGGAACTTCATCATATTTGAAATAATAATTGAGGAGTATCAGAAGCAGAAGTTACGTTTTTTAAAAGTCAATCGTCAAGGTCGAAAAAGTAGGATGGTACTGCCTTGGCAGGGGTATAAGCTCTGTGAGTGCTCTTGGTTGGGTAAATATTTACTGCCACTCACCCACATCCCATGTCACCTGACTCACTGCTTGCACACCTCTTGAACCACGCCCTGCCTCTTGGTTATGTAAGATACACCGTGGGCAGCTTTTGGACATGTACGAAGTAATTTGGCTACTTGGGTTTGGGAACATTTTCCACTGAACCACAGATTAATACACCATCAGCCGATCCCCACCACTCCTCAGCCCCACTCTTATGCTGCGTCATGGCTCTCAGAACCATGCATTATTAACCACTCTTATTACCTTGCTTGCTTACATTTTATATGTTTATGCTTGTTGGAAGTACATCGCTGATGAGTATTGATGGAAATGTTTGGATTTTTTTTTTTTTCGAGATCATCTACTTACTTGCTGCGATGTCAGACTGGGAGTAAATTGAGACACAGATAGGCAGACGGATATAGATATTAATGGACAGATAATGTTCTTTTACTGTCTTCACTCTGCCTTCTCACCCCAGACACTGTTCAGTTTTATGCTCTTCCATCGTTCGTGAGTTGAATATTTACGTTCATTATGCTCTCAGCCTCTTAATCTTCCTTTTTTAGGAGCATCATCGCTCTTATTACTCCGTGTGACTGCCGTCTTCTTCTTAGTCTCTGCCTGTGTCAAGGACGGAACAAAGATATTCTTCAGAATATGAATTCGTCCTTGAGTGAAATAGTGGACCTTGTCAGACTATAACCTCCATTTGTATGAGAGTTTCTCGTGACGTGATGTGCGTGGCGTCTGGATCCTCACAGATGATCACAAGTATAATAAGTGTCCTTTGTTGGAGATTATAAGGGTGCTTCAAGGGTTCTCCAAATTCTGATGGGGAGGAAGTATCGCCCCATTCGTCGTCCTTCCCCCATCCTCTTCCTCCACTCACCTCAACTTCTTGCTCTGCCTCCAACATTATTTGTGGATACTTTAACATTAATCATCATAGATCTGCACAAAGTTGCACTAAGCCAGTAAATTAATAACAGTGTTTTTATTTATTGCAGGTATGAACTCAATGGATGCCGGTAATGGAAGCTGTGGGTAGCCTGGGCCTGTGTGTGTGAGTACAGTGAACAGTGACTTGATCAGGTATCATTGCTATACACTGAAGTCACGCCTACTAAATAATGCTGCCTCTCACACAGGCATTGTTTTTCTCGTTGTTTCTCTTCATTTCCTGATTTTTATTCTTACTTCTTCCACTCCTACCAAATCTCTTCTCCTCTCGACTGACACCCTTCTGACATGTTTTTTTCCCAGTAGTCTCTCTCTCTCTCTCTCTCTTTCATTTGTGTGTGTGTGTGTGTGTGTGTGTGTGTGTGTGTGTAACTTGCAATACTTTGGTGATAGAAACTCCTTGTACAAACAGCTAGATAAGGAGTTTATTACAAGCTCACAGTAAAATAGTCTGCCCGTGTCGGCTGTCTGATATGAACTGATGCAATAACGCCGTCTTCAGGCGTGGGAAAGCATGCTGACCTAGCAAATTTAGTGGGGGCATGAATGCATTGGGGGGGACATATATACATCGGGGGTAGACATTGTGGAGGGGGTACACTACTCCCCCGGGGAGCTGAGACGGTGTCTCCTGACACCGGGAGTTAAATGGTGTTTGATTATAGGAGTAAGGCAGGACCGGGAGATTTGTACAAGGGATAAGTATGATACAGGGGCAGTAGGGGAGACATGGCCATGTTGAGGGGAGGGAATTAGAAGGATATATACATATAAGATATACAAGGAATAATAGGTACAAATCCAGTAAGGGTCGAAGGTATATATAAACATAATGGGAATTACACAATAGTAGTTTGATACATGATAAACAAGGAGTAGATATGAGAGTTCTATTGTTGTTCTTCCTTCATTTTTTTTTTTTTGTATTTTCTGTAGGATACACTGTCACTCAGTAATGCATGAAAGAAATACCATCATTTTCTAGTAGGCAGAGTGCTGTTCACAGTTTGGGTAATTGTTAGATGGCAATGGTAATCACTGAATGTGAGGGCACTAAGTACAGGGAGTTTCTACGTCGTGTGTAGGACGTACTATGCCGGTAGCGACTCTGATGTCCTGGAGTCGACGTGCCATTTTTCTGACACAACAATGCACTGCACAGATGATGAGTAGAAAACCTATGAAAGCGATAACCACAGGGGGAAACACAACTGTTTGAGGAACCCATGAACGGCTGAAGGCCAGAGAAAATTGATCCATAATGAAATCACTGTCATTGAGGAAGGTGAGCATGCGCAAGTGAGGGGAGGTGATGGTAATGTTGGCAGATGGTAGGGTTGAAGGCATGTCGATTGGTTAAAAGATGTCATAGGAGTGTTTACGAACAGCTTGGTGATAGCGAGTGGCGTAAGTGATGACGGACTCTGATTTGACGGTACAATAGTCAGGTGCTTTGTAGAGACCACTAGTGGGGACAGAGCGAACGGAAGAACCAGGACACATGATTGTGACAGAGATGGGAACAGCAAAGAAGAAATACTGGACATGGTTGAGGTGAGCATGGTGGACCGGGAGGTCAGGAGCTGGGACAAAAGAACAGGCCGAGTAGATGGAATGGTTGCGAACTAAAGCAGACTCACAGGGTGTAGCACTGCTAGGGAAGATAGCGAAAAGGTGGGCAGCACAGAGACGAGAGGTCGGAGTAAGGGAGGAACATTGCTGGAGGTCTGTGGAAGAAAGGAAGGCAACGGAAAGATGATCATGGGAGAGGAGGAAATATTCTGAAGGAACAGAGACCTGTAGCAAGGAATTGTTGAGGCGGAAAGGGAAGGGAATGATGTGGAAAAGGTTAAAGGTTATGGCAGAACGGAGAGGAATATGGACGACGACGTATGTGGTGAGAAGAGTGGCTTCGAGAACAGGATAATAATATTCAAGGGAGGAGTAAGGGAGGACTGGGGAGAGACCGAAGGTGGAGTGAGCCCATTCCAGGACAGAACGGAGAGCTGAGACAGATACTAAGTCGGCAGTGACACGTCCATTGATAGCATCGACCAGGATACGAACCAAGGCAGAGACTTGACACAAGAGAGAGTCAAAGGCCAGGTGGAGATTATCCATGTTCAATTTGAGGTAGAAGAACTGAGAGATAACATTGAGATCTAAAAGGTGGCGTTGTAAGATATCGGTGAAATTGTTTAGAGTGGACGTGACTTCATTGAGTTGGGTTACTGGTTCTACTTGATATTGGTCCGATACGGGCGCGGCGCTTCCCCCGACTGTGGGCGGTTGAGGTAACGACATTCCTCAGTGGTGTGAGTCGTGCTTGATTTATGGTATTTGCAGTGTGGACGACGTGAGCGGGAAGGCGTACGCTGTCTGGTTTGGGAGTGAGGACGTCTGTATGTACGGTCGCAACTGGATGCTCGATGTCCAAGATGACCACAGTACCAGCAAAGAATCGAAGATTGTCTGTTTCGTCGGGCGCTAGATTGATCACGACCTGTGGTAGGAGAGCGATGTGTGGCAGGTCTGCCGCGTGTGGTGGGACGGGAGCGAGATTGGTCTGGGGTAGTGGAGGTGTGACAGATTGAGGACGCCAAGGGTTGGGTGGTGCCCTGACGCGTGTAGTTCGAACCTGTTCTTTCATGAATGGCTTTAGTGACCTGAATAATTTTATCTCCTGGATTGAAACCGATTTCCAAGGCGAGCTCTCGCTGTTTAGGAGCAAGCCAGTGAAGGAATCTCAGGTAACCAATTAAGTCAGCAAAGTTGGTGAGTGAAAGCATTGGAAAGCCATTCTTGTCTTCTAACCATTTCGTGCCTACCAGTAATTGGAGCATCTCGCTACTAGTTGCTTTCATGGTGGCGGCAGCTTCGCGGAGCTTGGCATATTGGCCTGGGACGCGCAAGTCCTCATCTAGTTGGTTTAGGAGATTAATGAATCCCATGAGAGACGCGGTATTTGAATGCTGGCAACAAAGGCTGATGAGTTCCGTACGAAAATCAGCAAAGGTACGAATGCTATCGAAATGTCCTGCATGGATCGCAGATCCGATGTCTGATTTACCGTGGTGCAAGCGACCGAGGAGATAAGCTACTTTGAGCGATTCCTTGGTAATTTGTCTATTGTTTATTTCTGTGTCGACTTCTCTGAGGAAATCATAAACAGACCAAGTTGGGTCCTGGCCGGTAAATTTGGGACGATTGGCATCGTCGAGATAGATAGACTGTGGAGGGTTGGCCATGGCTGGAAGTGCAGAAGTGGCGGCAGGAGAGGTGTGGGAGAGGGAGAAGGTAGTGGCAGTTAAGGGCGAGCAAGACGGGGTATGAAGGGAGGCAGGAGAGGGAACGACAGGGGAAGGAGTAGAGGAAGAAGAAGGGAGTGTAGAGGCAGGAGTAGAGGAGGAGGTATCTGGATTTACGAGGGTTGGACGGGTAGTAAGTGATTCTGCGGGAAGTGAAACGGGAGTCTCAGGTACAGGGCGGTGGTACTCTTTGCCACTTCGTAAATGAGTGATTGTGTTAGAGTCGGCAGACGGGGTATGGGCAGGTGATGTTTCCGGGTCGAGAGGGCTGGTGGTAAGCGGTTGACGTGGAAAGTATAACATTTAATGCGGCAATGGAAGATGAAAGGATGAAGATGGATACGTAGGTGGAAATGTATAAATAACAATGAGAGAATGGAATACACTAGGTGTGAAAATGAATGAAGGTGCGGGCATGGATGGTTTAAATAAAATGCGAAGGATGAGATGGAGTATAAATAACGTAGGTGAAGATGAAAACGGGGTAATGGAAATGAGATGGAATATTTATAATAACCAATCTGTAGAGAAAATCGAGGATAATCTCTAGAGAAAGGAAAGATATACTATAGTTACACAGTAGAAACGGGAGTGTCGAGATGTATGACGTGCAGGGTGGCTGGGCGTAGCTGGGCTGGGGCGGGGCGGGGCAGGGCGGGGCGACGGGGCGGGGCTGGGCGGGGCGGCGGTGGAGAGACAGCTGGGCGGAGAGGAGAAGAGACGCCGCGATGAATCACCGGCAGGGAGTGGCGGTCTTAGGAGGCTCTGTAATGCAGACCAGATGCGGGCGACGGCGGAGGCCGGTGGTGGGTGGGGAGGGCAGTTGTTGGTTCAAGGCAGGTGTAGAGCTGTTGAGTTGCAAATGCAGAGAATGGTGGTGGGCAGGCAGCGGGCAGACAGTGATAAGTGGCACCGTGGGGGCAGGAGCTATGATGAGTCCGGAACAGGTGCTGGGAACAGGTGCAACAGGTGCGTAGGTCGGCGACGGTGACACGTGCGGTCAGGAACAAGGCGTATGGGTGCGGTTGTTTGAGAGGTGAGCACTGGTGAGAAAAATGGTACACTCGAAAAGCACAGCCAAGGTATAGAGGCACGGAGGAGGGGTGAGGCTGGCAGATGCGAGTCGTCGTGTATCTTGTTGGATCACTAAAAATCCAAGGAGGCGGTCAGAATGTGATGGTTCGAAACACCGCTGCTACCAAATGTAACTTGCAATACTTTGGTGATAGAAACTCCGTGTACAAACAGCTAGATAAGGAGTTTATTACAAGCGCACAGTAAAATAGTCTGCCTGTGTCGGCTGTCTGATATGAACTGATGCAATAACGCCATCTTCAGGCGAGGGAAAGCATGCTGACCTAGCAAATTTAGTGGGGGCATGTATGCATTGGGGGGGGACATATATACATCGGGGGTAGACATATTGTGGAGGGGGTACATGTGTGTGTGTGTGTGTGTGTGTGTGTGTGTGTGTGTGTGTGTGTCCCCATGCATGCATGGATGCATGTGGAAACTTGCAAGTCATTCTGCTGTTGATTCAAGCTTAGTGGCTGGGTGACAAGTTGGTGGCCAGATGGATAGGTTGGGATGGCGGGTGTTAGGTTAGGGTGGGGTGGGCATGGAGGTTAGATAGAGAGGGGGATCAATGTGGTGTGTGAACCAGGTGGGGTGGTGTGGGTGGGGTTGTTGGAGTGAGAAGGCAATGTGGGTGGTTGGGTGGGTGGACTGGCGGGGTAGGTGGGGTAGATGAAGTGGGTGGGGCGTGTGGATGCGATGTGTGGTTGGGGTGAGTGGATAGATGGGAGGGGTGAGTGAGTGGGTAGGTGGTTGGGGTGAGTGTGTGGATAGGTGGGTGGGGGTGAGTGAGTGGATGGGTGGGTGAGGTGAGCGAGTGGGTAGGTGAGTGGGGAGAGTGAGTGGATAGGTGGGTGGGATGAGTTAGTGGATAGGTGGGTAGGGTAGGGTCATCTGGTGGGCGAGGAAGGTGGGGTGGTTGGGCAGGATATGTGGGTTGGTGAGCTGGGTTGGCGAGTGGGCTTTGTGAGTGGATGGCTTGGTGAGTCGGGTGGATGGACGTTATGAGTGGGTGATGGATATGGTTTTATTGCATTGTGTGAGAAGGTAGGTATATGGGTTGGTGGCTGAGTGAAGATGGTAGGTCGGTGGGCTTTGTGGGATGGCTGGGTGGGGTGGGTTGGCTGGTGGGCTTTAATGGTGGGTGGGTGGGGTGGATATGCTTTTTGGGTGGGTGGGTGGATGTGAGGCTTCACACTTCACAGCAGACTAGACAGGAGGTGTGCTTAATGTACTGGGTGAGTTGGTAGGTACATGGGTTGATGGATGGGTGGTCAGGATATGTGGGTGGGCATAGTGGGGTGGTTGGATGGTGTGGATGGGCATTGTGGGTGGATGAATGGATGTGTGGCTTCCCTGAGGACGAGGCCGGAGACAGGCTTACTCCACTGGGTGAGAAGGTAGGTATGGGTGAGTGGGTGGATAGGGGAATTTAGGTCCATGAGGTAAATAGGTCCTTTGCTGGAATGTCCTTGTGGGAATATCCAATGAGGATAAGTCCTTCGGGGAAGTGGACCCCAGCAGAAACATAGGTCCAGTGGGTTTATAAGGTCCATGGATGTTTTAGGTCTATGGATGAAATTGGCTGATGTGGAGATTTAGTGTATCTACATGGAGAAAAAATAGGCTGGGGGGGTAATTCTGTGAAGAGAAATAGGTCCATGAGTAAAATAGATCAATGGAAGGAAAATAGGTCCTTGAAGGGTAAACAGGTCCATAGGAAAGAAATTGGTTTATAGAGGAAAAGTAGGTGCATGGGAAAAACAGATTTATGAGGGAAAACTTGTTCGTGGAGGAAATAGGCCTGTGTGAGAAAAATTGGTCCATGGGGAAACGACCATGGGGAAAAAATACTGATCCGTGAAGGTAAGTAGGTTCATGGATAAAAATGGGTGCATGGGGTGAAAGTAAGTCCATGGGGGAGCATCTTTGGGTGGGGAGACGTCTCTTGAGGAGTGTAGCCGGAGACGGGTTTATGTGGTAGTGACCCAGGTGTCATCTATTCCTCGCTCAAGTTTATCATCCCCACAAGTTCCACCATCTAAGTAGTCTTGTAACTGATAGTGCCAGTGGCAGTGTTTTTAGTTACCCCTGCCCTATCCCACCCTAACATGCCTTGCCCTGCCATCTAACATTTTTCATTTCGGTCTCGTCCAGTAATCCCCCTGCCTCTCCCCTTCCCATTTTTCTATACCTCCCTCACAAATCCTTTAATCCCCCAGCAGCCCCCATCGCTATTCTGCTGACTGAGTATTAGATTTGATATAGGAGGCGGCGTGGGGCGACAGGGTGAGTGGGAGAGGGATGCTGGGTGGGATGGAGAGAGAGAGGGGGGGGGGTTTGACCTCTGAGGGTGAGCCTATTATCCAGAATAGGTTTTTCCAGTACCGAGACCAAAACTCTTTCATAGTCAGTATAGATAAGTTGGGCACTTTCTGCCAATGTTGCTCCAGTAGTTTATGTTCTTCCTGGCTTGTTCTCCGATGTATAGCAGCCGTGGCTCAGTGGGTTAGAGCGCTCCGCTCTGACCGAAGGGTCGGAGGATCGAATCCACCCAAGGGTCACTGGTAGACATCAGGAAGGGCATCCGGTCATAAAATGCTACAAGCTTCAACCCAAAGTCCTCTACCCAGGGGCAACGCCTTAGCTCTTCGGGGATACCTGGCTAAAAAAAAAAAAAAAAAAAAAAGTACAATATTTTTTACACTGTGGAGGAGTCCAATTGTCTTGGCAACCTCTTCTATGTTCTCTTTTTCTCCGTTTATCTCTTGGGTTCCTCCATCCTTTTTTTTTCTCCCTCCCTATTAATAAAACATGTCCTTTTCGACGTCACGTGGGTTCCACATCAAAGGTGGGGACCCGCTCCTTGTCGCACACCCCGACAATGTCACCAGCGTCCTTCTGTGTCACATTTGTGCTTTATATCCTCCTCCTTCTCATCACAGCCACGCGCCATAGCTCACTATCTCTGGACAATGACCCCCCCCCCTCCATAAAAAATGTAAAAAGTGTGGCACACGGCTGCAAGGAAAAGTTAGGACAAAAAATGTTAAAATTCAGAGAGAGAGAGAGAGAGAGAGAGAGAGAGAGAGAGAGAGAGAGATAGATAGATAGATAGAGAGAGAGAGAGAGAGAGAGCAGTACCTTACCAGAATTATTGTAAATGTAATCTCGTTTTCCAGTATTAGCGTATGTGATGATGATGATGATGATGATGGTCTGATACTCTTCCATTCCCTCTTCTTCCCCTGCCCCTCCACTCTCTCCCCCTTCCTGTCTACTCTCTACCCCCCAGCTCTCTACTGCTTCCCCTACCCTTGCCACTCCTCCGCCATTACCTCGCCACTGAGCCTCCTTCCCGACCACTTAATATTATAATATGCTCACATACCTTGCTTTCCATCATCCCTCTTGAAGATTATTTCCTTGCTTAGCATTTTTTATTTCCCTGCTTCGAAATTTGTGTCTTACACTCTTTTCCATCTTGTGTTCTTACTCTTCACCTTATTTCCTTTTTCCAACTCTTCCTCCTATTTCTCATTTCCTATCTCCCTCATATAGGCCCCCACCCCCTCCCATAGACCTCTCTACATTTCTACATTTGGATTCCTCCTTCTTTAGAGTCCTCTCTTCCAGGTTTTTTTTGCATGCATCCAACACAGGGTGTAGGCTTTAACAGCCTTTTCTCGGAAGCCCTCCAGTACTACGTACCATTCACCTCCAAATGTCACCACCTCGGCGCTCCATATCGAATACATGAGTGTTCTTAGGCTATGTCGACAGGTCACATGGTAAATTGATAAAGTCTACGCGGCTTTGAATCCCTGCCCCAGCCGGGAATCAAAGCCGCGTCCATTGCGACAGCCGCGGCCCAGTCAGACCTCGCTACCAACTCGGCCACCACCCTCCCCTCCCCCCCCACTCCCTGTCAGTCCCTATCACCAATGAATAGTCTTCTCAAGACCTTTATATTTCGTCTTATTCAATCACGGCCTCGCCATACTAATCCTCTTACCCTCCTCCCTTCACTCACTCCTGCCAATATTGGGTATGTATTACTATATTAAGGCTCTGCTGCCACCCTACTATTCATGAAGAGGCAGTGGAAGGATGAGTGGAGGGGGATATGGTGAAGGAAGGGAAGGGTGAGAGAAGAAGTGAGGAAGGAAGGAAAGAGTGCGGGATGCTGCGTGAGGAAGGAAGAACAAGGTAAGGAAGAAGAGGATGAGAAGTATTTAAGAAATGGATGCAAAGTAAGGGAGAGAAGGGTGAGAGAAACAGAGTGAGGAAGAGAAGGAAGGTGAGGATTGCAAATTGGAGGAGGGAGGGTGAGAGGCGGATTAAGAGAGGGCAAGGGAGGAAGGGATGTGTAATGGAGACAGAGTGAAGGTGATGAGGGACTGATAAGAGAGCAATATTACTTAGGCATTGTTAAGTGAAATTCCTGTCCTCCCATTTTATGACCATTCTCCATATCTCCCTAGTCATCTATTCTTCAAAACAGTAATAACCTCTCATCTCCCCTTCTACCATGCTTCACCTCATAAATCGTTCCCATAGTCTTTCATTCACTGCTATAATACCCAAGCTACTTTTCATCGATCATGACAACTCTGCTTATCAGCCATCCAAGTTCCTTGCCTCTGATTGCATACTTCCTTCCATCTGTCTCTCTCCATCCCTTCCTCAACATCTTTCCTTTCTTTTCCCCGTACTTCCACCTCTCAGGTTTCTGTGTCCCGCCCTCTCCCTTCATATTCTTTCCTTTCATCTCTCATTATCCCTTCCTCACCACCTTTCTCTTCCCCTATTCCTCCCACCATCTTTCTCTTCGCCTATTCCTCCCACTACCTCTCATTTCCTGTGTTACTCCCTCTTTGCTAAATAATTAAGTCCCTCCATCTCTTACTATCCCTTCCTCCTCAGCAAACCCTTCGACCGTCTCTCTTACTACTACACTTCATCTGCTTCCTACTCCACCAATATTTTAAGCCAAAATTTTCTTTTACCATTAATCCAGTCTTTATTCCACTGACAGAAGTTTCTCATAGATGTCTCCCGGCCAGTTTGTTATGTCCCATTTAACAAGGAAAGTGTAAAGGTACAAAAGTCGCCAGTGAGGGCGGTGGTGATACCCTTAAGTTATTGCAGGAGAGTGTTTAAAGTCGCTTTAAAACGCACGAGGAGGTTGAGTGATCGAGTGTTGTAACAGCGTGGTGGGGGAAAAAGATGTCAACAGGAACCACTTGAGGTAGGATAGAGATTGATTGGTTGGCCTAGTTATAGGAAACGCTAAGAAAACACCCACACCAGGCACCCACACCACAGTCACCCACACCCTCACCTTCACCCACACCACTGTCACCCACACCTTCTCCTTCACCCACATCAGTCACCCACACCCTCACCTTCACCCACACCATTGTCACCTAGCCTATACCCTCACCTTCACCCACACCACTGTCACCCACACCCTCACCAGTCACCCACACCCCCACCTTCATTCACACCACTGAACACACACTCTAACCGTCACCCACACCATCATACACCCACACCGTCCTTCATTATTCTTCCCTCATTTTCTATTCCTCTCTTAATGAGCTCCTCGTCTGTGACAGTTGCCTTCCCTTGCTTCTTGATTGACCATATTATTCCTTATCTATTTTATCATTCCTTATTTCACTGTAGTCGTTCACTAGTGTTTCATTTAATTCCAGTTATATGTATTTCATGTTCCCATTTCTCTCACACTACTTTCCCTTCTGTGTTTCCCTTTCTCTTCACTGCTTGTCCTTCCTTTCGCACTCCCATTTCTCCTTCCCCCTCTACCTCCTATCCATTTGATCCTCTCCACTAGCAGCGCACCACCTCATAGATATTTATGTTTTTTCCTTTCACCATTACCGTTGAAAAGTTTCCCGGGGAACTGTAGATCATTGCGGTACTGCGGTCTCCACTCTAACGTAAAGAGGTGAAGCATCTAATCTGTTGGAAAGACAGAGCTCAAGAGTGAGGGGTGTGAAAACAACTCGAGAGGAACATGTGGTGTTCCGTAGAGAGAAGGCAGACAAGTGAGAAAGATCTGGTGGGTTGTGGTGCTGATATGCATGTGGTGGAAAGCATTAGGATGAATAACCTTGAAATGGTTTGGTCTAGTGAAGAGAATGGAGAATGAGAGACTGACTAGAAGAGTGTATGTGTTGAGGCGAAGAGGGGAGGGGAAGGGGAAGACCGAGGATGAGATGGAGGGTTGGAGTGGAAAGGTATTTGAGTGAGGGAGTGTATAAGCTCGAGATAGGACTGCATGATTCGTAGTGGAGGACAGAATGATATGGAGGCGAATTGGTGGCCATCCCTTCCGCGATTGAGGCATCTCACAGTAGATAGGTAGATAGATCGTCTGATCATGGTTCTTTCACCTTATCTCTAAACAGATTATCGCCCTTTTGCAGCTTTTCTCATAGCTCAGTGACCAAAACAAAAAATATACGGTTCTGTAATCTTTCCATAGCACCTCTTCGTGACTAACATCGTATCCCATTGGTAGTTCTTTGTTATGGCTCCGCATTGAAGATGGAGAGGCGCCAACTTCATGCTAAGAAATAAAATTAGGCACAGCAATAGCTCACACGGGATAAGTAGCGAACAGTTATTCACACTTCCCAGACCACTCTAAATTAAAGCTTAGATGCAAGTTACTCCACCACACTGCCACATCTACACCACTACATCTACTTTCAACATGAACTACCCCCTTCACAAGTAGGGCGTCATACATATTTATAGTCTTCCTACCCCATGGCAAATTACTTCGTTAATGATAGGTTTTATCTACTTTCTCAAATACCAATAGACGCTCCTGAGTTTAGAATAATTGCACAGTGCCATCAAGAATCATAATTAATCGATGTCTTTTGTCTGAAAGGTTTCATCATGAATGCTCAACACGGTTGGATGATAAAGCAATTCAGTGTTTTGGAAGGTTGGTGTTGTGGTGAAGGGGAGGAAAGGAAACATTTAAATCAGTGTTGTGACACTGCGTTGGGCAAAGAGATTTTCACAGTATTGGAATATCGGGCAATAAAGCAGAGCACAGATTTATTCTTATTTTAATACAAAATATACTTTAATCATTAGGATTTTCACGCCGGTGGAAATCATCCAGTAAATGATGATAAAGACTGCTGCAAATCAGAAGTCGGGTTGAATGACTGAGTGGGGTGGGGAGGGGAGGACAAGGTAGCAGTTTCATGAAAATCTGAAGCATGATTTAGTCGACAAAAACAGATTAACTCCGTGATGGTCATTTCTGTATTAAAGGATTTTATGTTGGCGAATACTAACGATCTAATTCAGCTGCGAGACCCTTCACTGAATGAACATGTGGAAGTGGGAGGATAAAAAAAAAACACATTTAGAAAAACAAACTTGATGCGTTGGTGGCACCATCTACCGTTCCCAGATGGACTGGAAGGTGGGTATTCAGTAGTGAATATCTTTGTTGCTGCTCATAATGTTGGACAGTATCGTGGATGCTGTAAATATCTGTGTACTAGTGTGCAACCGTAAATATACTTACATTACCTAGCCCTGTATCATGCACGTAGCGTAAGGTTGCTATATAAACAAAAGCATTTGATATATGTTTGAGCACTGATGTTTACCAAGTCCCTTACCTGTTACTAATATAACAGATATTTCTACTTCCACTGATGCACCGGTACTCTGACTCTGCCACGCACTTCCCTTTCTCACTATCTTACCTTCATTCCAGCAAACTTAGATCCTCCCTCACCCTACTTCCCAGTATCCTCCTCTCGGATACCAACTTCTTCCCTTCCCCCTCATCGCACGCTTCACCCCTCCACCGTCCTCCCGCCTCAGTCCTGCGTCATCATTCTTCAGTCCTGCCTGGCCCTTCCACAGGCCTGCCTCATCCTTCCTCAGTTCTGCCTCGTCCTTCCTTAGTTCTTTTCATCTTCCTCAGTCCTCCCTTACGATTCCTCAGTCCTGCCTTACCCTTCCTTACCCGAGCCTCATCCTGCTTAATCCTTCCTCAGTCTTGTCATATTCACGTCACTGTCGCCTCGCCTTATAATATGGTGCCAAACGAGGCCTCGGGACCTCCAAAAGAGGACGGATATTTAATGGGAGAATTGGGAAGAGTGATATCGGTTCTTTGAAAATGGAAGTTGAAACTAGGAACTGTGAAAAAAAAAAAGAGAACAATGAAACGCTGTATAGAAGATTAGAGGGGCTGAGCAAGATGACAAAATCTGGTAAAACACACAGCTTTAAAAAATTGTCACTTTTAGTCATCCTTTATCTCAAGAAAATATTAGGCCACATAAATGAGAGTGATATTTTATTGTGGTTTGTTGCGCTATGGCAAAATCTGGCATCCCAGATATTGAAGTCAGAGACGATTTGGTTCTGGCACAGATATCAAATTTAGAAGAGAGAGAGTGAAAAAAAAAAAAGGGAGGTGGGGGGAAGGACAGAGTGAGGAGCGGTGGTGTTGTGGGCCAGGGAAATAACACGTTTCCCGGATTTATTGCTCTACACTTAGGATGTATTCACACTGAGTCCAGAACCTAACATATTTAAACGCAAATGGTTCGATTGTGAAGGTCAGGATAAAACCTTAAAGTGTTGCATCTCGTTTCATGGACCATTTTCATAACACATTGTTTCTTATTGCCACATGCAATATATCTGTCAGTGAGAAACGGAATGACCAAACAATGAACCAATGAAATTAATGAACTTTGTCCATTTTATATCTCAGTCTACATAATCGGACAACTTGCGTCATAAAAGGTACTTTCTGGCCTCTGTGTGAATGCACCCTTAGACGATGTACTGTGCAAGTTTCTTCAGTCCTTTGCGCAAAGAAAAAAATAACACAATGTTTCTCTGTTGCAGGTAAGAACCGAGTGGATGTCAGTGCCAGGTGCGTTCTGGGCAGACCTGTGTGTGAGTATACCGTGTTCGTTTTATGATTCCAAGTTGTCATTTTATGCATTTACCTCGTATTCCTAAATTGCTAATGTGCCCCATAACTTGCAGACAATACATAAATTGAAAGAATCCTGGTAAAGATAACTGGTACAAAACTATCTGACTGTTAAGGTATTGTCACCTGCATTATTGATGATGCAGGACAGCAGTGGACAACAGAACCCAACTTTGTCACCATAGTATTCTAAGATTACTTTAGTAGACATGATTCTGGTCTTAATCATGCGTTAAACTCTCGCCGTGTGGTATCAGATGTTGACACATTATTTATCGCCATTGCTAATAATGTTCATACTTATTCATACTGGCCTAATTGACTTCATTGTACAACGAAGTCTGTCTGTCTGTCTGGAGCCAGATGCCGTGAAGTGCCCGGAAGTGATAATGAGTTGTATCTAGTTCATTTTATATGACCAAAAGTTCGGTTGAGTGAGAGTGTGCGGCCGGGGCATAGTTGTTACCATGCGGACGTGACCAGAACATAGATTAAATTACCTAGTTAAGTCATTTTTTTTCCTACTGTAGAATGGATGTGGAAGATGTGCAGATTGGCCTGGGAGGAAGGTAGAGTCCCGGAGGATTGGAAGTCAGGTATAATTATTCCCTTGTACAAAGGAAAAGGGGAAAAAGAAGTGTGTGGTAATCATAGGGGCATTTGTCTTCTTAGTATACTAGGAAAAGTGTATGGTAGGATACTTATTGACAGAGTTAGAGAAAGAATAGAGAAATTAGTTGGAGAAGAACAGGGAGGCTTTAGGAAGGGAAGAGGTTGTGTAGATCATTCACTCTTAGATCTTTAGTGGCAAAGTTTCTAGAGAAGGGAAAGAAGTTGTATGCAGCTTTCATGGATTTGGAGAAAGCATATGACAGGGTGGATAGACAAGGATTGTGGAAAGTGTTAAGAATATATGGAGTAGATGGGAAGTTGTTGAATGCTGTGAAGAGTATGTACGATGGTGCGAAGGCTGCAGTGTGTGTGGATGGTGAACTAAGTGAATTTTTCTCTTTGAAAGTTGGTTTGAAACAGGGATGTGTCATGTCTCCATGGTTGTTCAATCTGTATATGGATGGGGTAATAAAAGAGGTACAAGGTAGGGTAGTGGATGTTGGAGTAGCCCTGGTGAGAGAGGATAGTGTTTGGAAACTCCCTGTACTGTTGTTTGCAGATGATACTGTGTTGTTGAGTGAAGACGAAGGGGAGCTGCAAGGCTTGGCGGATGAGTTTGGGAGAGTGTGTAAGAAACGGAATCTAAAGGTGAATGTAGGGAAGAGTAAAGTGATGGTCTTTGAGAGAGGTGAAGTCAGTGAATGTACAGCGAGGTTGGATGGTGAGGAATTGGAAATGTGAGTATGTTTAAGTACTTGGGTAGTGTGATGAGTAAGGATGGAGGTTTGAAGGGTGAAGTGCTTGAAAGGGTACAGCTGGGAAGAAAAGTTGCTGGTTCTTTGAAAGCAGTGACAAGAAACAGGGAAGTGAGCATGGAAGTGAAAAACTTACTACATGACAGTATTGTGATACCAACTCTAACGTATGGAAGTGAAGCTTGGACGTTGTTGCAAGGACACAAGTCAAGAGTGAGAGCAGTGGAAATGAGTTATTTAAGAGGAGCCTGTGGAGTCACATGGAGAGACAGGCTGATGAATGAGGATATAAAGAAGTGTTGTGGTGTGGATGTGGATGTAATAGGAAGCGTTATGAGGAACACACTGAGGTGGTTTGGCCATGTGGAGAGGACGGAGGGTGAAAGACTGACGAAGAGAGTGTATGTGAGTGAGATGGAGGAGGGAAGAGGGAGGGGGAGGCCGAGGATGAGATGGAGGGATGGGGTGGAGAGGTATATGAGAGAGGGGGGTGTGAGTTGGGAGCAGGGCAGTGAAATGGCGGGGGACAGGGCGACTTGGAGGCGATTTGTTTGTGGCCACCCCAAATGGGATTAAGACGTCTGGCAATAGATAGATAGATAGAAGTCTCTTTATAATATAAAATCTCAAGTGGATGGGAATATGTGCCTTGGTCACGTGATCCAGCATAATGTACGTGTGAACAAAGTGATGTAAGGCACGATGATTTTTATTGTTTTTCGATGTAAGGGTATAAAGAGAGAGGTGTTGCTCAGTAGTTATTATAACTAGAGAATGTCATTTTTTTCGGGTAATCGATTGTAAGGGGAAAGAAATCACACTAAGTATATCACGAGTCTGTAGTAATTAAAATTTTAAATAGTGTAAGCCGGCATCCCCCCTCCTCCCCCTTTCCATCACGCAGTTTTGGCGTGTTGCGATTCGCTCACCGGCCGTGAAACGTAGAAAATGGTCGGTACTGTCGTCATCCTTCCCCCCCCCCCCTAAGGAATTATGAAGTGTGTATCGGTGACCCCATTAGCCATTGGAAGAGCGAGTCCCGAGTTTCCCGCTCACCACTCTGGTATTCTGTGAGCTGAATAGTGAGGTATTTCCCATATATTTGTGTACTGTACTTTATATTATTATTTAGTAACTAGAATACGAGAATGGTAGCTAGTTCTGTCTGAGTCTCAGATAAATGTGTGATTTTTGTGGGCCAAGTATCAGGTGCCCGGGAACTGTGAATTATTTGTTAATGTGTTGGGATGACTCTGCAATTCAGTACTTACTAGGGCTATGTTGAGAGTTAATGTTCACGTAGTTACTTTGTGAGGCACAATGATAATGATGCAATGATGATTTTCAGGGTATAGAGCTTACCTAGTAGTTGTTACTGTGAAACCTTAGAAGCATTTTTGGGGGGAAATTGTGAAGGTTGGGATTGGGTTGGCTGAGTTGGAGACTGGTCCTTGAATTGTAATAAACACAACAGAAGAGGCCGCTAGTGGGAGAGAGTCTCCGTCAATCTGAGTTCCCGACCGTTCCATCACACAGTGGTCATCAATAGTGACTTGAATTTCTGCCCCTTTTGACCACGTAAAAGTCTGGATCGCAGAGGTGACAGCACAGCCATAATCCCGGAAGAGGTGGCCGTTTGTCTTAGAGTTAGTTATTTTAGGGGAAGGGACACTACCCCTCCACCAGCCCTCTTGTTGACGTGTAGGAAACACATATGGGTTAGTTATATGATTACCATCTACCTTTGTAAATGGTTTCCTGGTTTACAGAAAACCATTAGGCTTGTCATTCAATGTAAAGCCACTTGAAAAGGAAAGAAGAGTAATAAAAAGAGACAGGAAAGATGGGAGAAATAGGAAGAGAAGAAAACAAATAGAAAAAGAATGATAAAGGTGAAGGAAGCAGTAGGCATCACTTGATGTATAAAGTCACTCTTAGTAAATTGTATGCTATATGTCACGTGATTCTGGTACAGTGTGGAAGAAGGGGAGAATTTCAACCAGATTTTTTTTTCTAATTGTTGCTGTTATACAAGTTAGAATAAAAATCAAACATCCTTATAAACAAATTATATATGGTGAATGTGGTTGTGGTGGAGGTATGTCTTGTATTGTACTATGTTGTGTTGAGTTGTGTTGTGGTGTTTTGTGAAATGTTAATATTGTGTAGTTATGTGTTGTATTGTGACTCGTGTTGCGTCATGTTGTAATGTGTTGTGCCGTGTTGTATTGTGTTGTGTTGTTTGTGTTGCGTTGTGCTGCGCAGAGTTGTGTTGTGTTGTGTTTTGTGTGAGAGTCCTCATTGACAGAACAGGCAGACGAGGTGAGGGAATACCTTAGAGTACGAGTTGGCTGGAAAGTTGGTTGGTAGACAGTGATTTTTTGTGAATCCATTCTTACCTCCCTCCCTCCCACCTGTCATTTCACTGTTGTTATTCACATGTATGGTTCTCTGTTTCTCTCTCATCTCCTCCATACTTCTCCTTTGTAACTGCTCCCCGTATGGCTTCTGTCCCTGTTCCTTTCCCTTCCTCTGTTAATATTCTTCCTTGTTTCATGAAGCAGAAAACAGATCATTCAGCTCTCACCATGGTTTTGCCCCCTTTCTCACTCTGATGCATATTACTCTCTTACACTTTCTAAACAGACCTAACACCTCTCACCTTCTACCTCGTTTTCCATCGCCCTTTTCCATCATCTCATACATTACCAACCAGACTTCCCCATCCCTCCTTCGTTTATGCAATCTGACTTTCCTTCTCTTCTCCCTCTTGGCACCACCGGACTGCCATGTATACTCACCAGCCAGACTCCTTGCCTCCTTTTCCACTTTTAACGTGATATCTTTTTACGTAACTCTGCCCTCTTCTTGTTTGTTGTGTCCTTCCTTTTACAATAACCAGACACACTGTCACGTCTTGTGGCCGCCTCGCATGCTGTATGTGATGTTTTAGTTTTACTGCGTTTTCTGTCAACAAGGCTCGAGATCTGGTAATGTCTCATATTTTTGGTTCACAACCACCACCATTTCTCCTCTTTACTATTACATGCTGTAGACTGTTGCCCTGGTGCTGGTTTTGGGATTCTTCTGTTTTCGTTTCTCTCAGCCGTAGATTGTTTTTGTCATGTTGATTGTGGCTTGGCAAGTGGGCCCTTTTCTCCCAGGGCAGTGACGCTGTTTTCAGAGAACTCTGCTGGGCATTTTGGTTTAATCGTACTTCCTGAGGAAGCGTTCTTCACGGCACATTACCTATCAGCTGATCTTGTTGACATTGCACTGTGTAGTGATTGTAAGAGTAGCATTGGTGTCTCTGCTGAACATCACATCATTGCATCCTTAGATGCTGAGAGCCTCTTCACGAATGAGTCTCTTCACCAACATGCTCGTCGACAGAAATATAAAAATTATCTTTGATTGTGTGTTTAAGTGTGACAGAACCCCAACACTCGACAAATCTGAAGCTGTCCTCTGCGCTCCACTTGCATTTTGCTCCAAGGAAACCTCGTCCATCTGCCCTCAAGGAAAGATGTATTGACAAGTCAATGGAGTGGTATGGAAACCCTCCCCCCTCCTGTGGATTCTGTTTGCTAACTTTTTCACGGGAACCATCGAAACCGAAGTCCTTGCCAAAAACGCCCTCGTATGAGTGAAGTATGTCAATGAAGCCCTATCATTCAGACACTCGATCAAAAAAAGTATGTTTATGCAGGTGACTGATGGTTCCAAAATGAACATTGGTAGTGTTAGCATTTTTTTCATAGGCAAATACTTCTCATTGGTAGCATTTTTCACAGTTTGTAAGAACTTCATGTTATGTGGCATTGATAATAATTATTGACATACGCATACATGAGAAGTGATTGGAGAACATTTTCAAATAGTTCATCCAATATTTGAAAATGCAAAGAGCGTATATGAGTAATTTAAATACTTCTATTGTATCAAGTGTACGTTGTTGTTGTTTTTTTCAACACGATCAAAAGTTCAGTGTACAATTTGGGCATGATGGCGGTGTGTTTCTAAACATCTTTTTATAATTGTAAATATCATCCCACCTCCCTTCCCACAACTTCTTTCACCTTCTCACTCTCCTTTATACCGTTCAACCCTCCCTTCATTCCAGTTGTTCTCCCGTCGTTGCAGAATCTTTTGCTCTTGGTGTCAGTAGTATTGGAAATCGATGGTTGAAAGTTTATTTCTTGTGCCGCTTGTTTTCCTTGTAATTTTTCTTACTTTCTCCTCCTCCAACAGCTTTGTGTGGTAAATTCTTTGCACCTTCTCTTCACTGCCTCACCCTGTCGTCCCTTCCCTACTCCTCCACCACGTGTGTGTGTGTGTGTGTGTGTGTGTGTGTGTGTGTGTCTGTGTGTGTTGTTACATAGCCTATGATTTCATCATCCTTTGTGTAATTTTAACGCACAGTATGCTGCATGTTTGATCACGAGCGTGTTCTCCCTCAGTCCCCTCTTCTACTGTTATAGTAGAGTAAGTCGTCCTTTCTGTTGTTCAGAGTAGGACTGTCAGCTCTTTGTCCCCTATGGCTTCATTTGCGCGTCCTTCTTACAAGTTGTATCAAGCTCTGCTGGCCCCTATATAATGAGCTCAGTCTCTGCATTATTGCCACTTAGATCTACTCCTCATTTTGCTCACATCTCTGTCCTCCCCTGTACAGTTGTTATTATTGTGAGTGCTCACGAAGTCTCCAACCATCTACCAGCTGTATGTAATTTGAGTATAACTGTTGTTGCATTTTTTCTTGTACTGTGTAGCATAAGGTTAGTTCTTAAGCCTAGTAAGGTTTTTGTAATTTATGTAAGGTTCTTATTGTCAGCCATCATTAATAATATTTTGTATCTGTAATAATATATCTGGCATTCACTGAGTATTATCTGGTATCTCATTTTAACAGGGCTGACTTAGATAAATTTACTCATGCTAATTTCGTGTTAATAGAGGCTATTGCAGTTAACCATATATTTAACCTGTTTTTGCCATTACATTATCCTTATGAGTCCTGAATGTTTTGTTGTTAGTTTGAGCATTAAACTTTAATTTGTAATTTTACCTAACTCTTTTGTTTTGAACCTGGAACTTTGCAGGACAGTTTTCTCTGTTCCGTAACATAAATTTGGCGACCTCTTATCAGGATATTCAGGATATTATCATAAGGATATTGCTTGATATTTTGTGACTGTGGTTTATTCATGATGTCTACTATTACTACACTTGATGAAGCCAAAGATTTTTTGTCAAATGTGCAAACAGTGTGTGATGTAGAAAACAGAACAAAGAATGAACTTAAGCTTGTTGCTCAGCAATTGGGAATTGCAGTTCACTCTCATCATTCTAAAGATCAAATTGTTGGCATGATTAATAAGAGCTTGTTTAATGTAACTCCTCCAAATGAGCAAACGCAGATTGAAATAGCTAAGTTACAGCTAGCCCTGCAGAAGGCTCGTGTTAAGGAGGCTGAATTTCAAGCAAATGCTAAGGAGGCTGAATCTCAGGCTCGGATTCAGGAGGCACAGATATAGGCTCAGGCACAAATTGAACTAGCTAGGATTCAGGCAGACCATGAGTATCGCATGAAACAAGGTGGAACTGGATCATCTAGCTCTGATGATTTTGATGTGGCTAAAAATGTTAAACTTGTCCCTCCTTTTAATGAATCTGATTTAACAAAGTATTTTCAGTTGTTTGAGAGGGTAGCTACAGGTTTTGATTGGCCCAAAAAGTATTGGCCAGTACTCCTTTAAACTGTTCTCACCGGTAAAGCTCAAGTAACTTATGCATCTTTGCCTCAGGATCAATCTGATAATTATGATGTAGTTAAGAGCTTGATTCTTAAGGCCTATGAGCTTGTTCCTGAAGCCTATAGAGTAAAATTTAGGACAACTTATAAGCAAGATAAGTAATCCCATGTTGAGTATGCAAAAATCAAAGAAGATCTGTTAGAGCAGTGGTTAAATTCTAAGAATGTGGATTCTGATTTTGGTAAATTTAAGCAGATGATTTTGCTGGAGGACTTCAAGAGGTGTATTTATAAAGATGTAATCCTATATCTTGATGAGAAAAGAATAGATAATTTGTCTGATGCTGCAGTTTTAGCTGATGAATATGTTCTCACTCACAAGAGATATTCTAAAGAAAAAGGGAAAGCTGAGAGTAAGTACGTTACCTCTACTCAGAGTACAGGTAACAGGAAAGAGAATAAAGATGATGTTTCTCAGGAAGAAAATACCAGCTTCACCTCCAGATTTCAGAAAAGTAAATGTACTTATTGTAGTAAGCTTGGTCATACTACGGAGAAATGTTTCAGGAGACAGCGTGATGTGAACAAAAAGGAGTTTTTAACTATTCAGTCAATTGGTCTAGTGTCCACCCTTGAGAGTTCCCAGAATTCTTTAACTGAGTTAACTGAACCTGCTTTGAGGGGTAACTTAAATTCTCATGATGGAGCTCCTCTTTTGAGCAGTAACGTGGGTGACACTCTCAAGAGTTCATGTGGTAATTTCCTGTCTGATGGTTTTGTCAGTCCTCTGGACAGTAATGACAGGAAATCAGTTAAAATATATCGTGATACAGGTGCTTGCCAATCCCTTATGCTGACCAGTGTTCTAGGCTCTAATGTTAATCCCTCTGATGAAACTGTAATCTTACAAGGTGTAGGGAATAATTACTTCTCTGTCCCTCTGTGCAGAGTGAATTTAGAGTCTGGTTTTGTTAATGGTTCCGTTATAGTTAGGTTGGTTGAGACACTCCCAATGTCAGGTGTAACTTTCTTACTTGGAAATGATATTGGTGGAAGTCAAGTGTGTCCAGGTCCTCAGTTGTCTAGTGAGCCAGTGGCTGCGTCCCAGGATTGTGATGTCCCTGATGTGTTCTCTGCATGTGCTGTCACTAGGGCTAAGTCTAAAGTTACTGGTGATTTAGAGGATAATGATGATGATGATGTTATCCTAGCTGACACTTTTCTTGCTAATTTGGACCACTCACCAGATGAGGCAGTACCCAGTAGTGTTGATAATTTGTCTCATCAAGAGTTGGTTGAGTTGCAGGTTGCTGACCCTGAGTTGAAAGGTCTAGCTAACTCTGCTTGCAGTGAGGAAGAGTCAGCTGGTGCTTCTACTTGTTATTATATAAAGTCAGGAGTACTTATGAGGAAGTGGAGACCCCCAACAGCATCAGCCGACTGTGAATGGGAGGTTGTACATCAAGTTGTCATCCCTCGTGTTTGTAGGCAGGATATCATTAGAGTGGCTCATGATTCCAGTTTGGCAGGACACCTTGGAGTGAGGAAGACTGTGGCACGCATTTTGAAACACTTCTACTGGCCAGGTATCTTCAGGGATGTTTCCTGGTATTGTAAGTCTTGTCACACCTGTCAAGTTGTGGGGAAGTGTAATCAGACCGAAAAGGTTGCACCTCTAGTTCCCATTCCTCCTTTTGAGGCGCCATTCACCCGTGTGTTGGTGGATATTGTGGGCCCTCTTCCTAAGACTTCTTCAGGATTTTCTTATGTGTTGACCCTGATTGATATGGCTACTCGTTATCCTGAAGCCATTCCACTTAGAAATATCTCAGCAAAGAACGTGGTTAAGGAAATGCTAGGGTTCTTCACAAAGTTTGGTCTGCCCAAGGAGGTACAGTCAGACCAGGGAAGTAATTTCATGTCAAATGTTTTCAAGCAGTCTCTGAAAGAGTTGGGCATCACCCAGATCACGTCTTCAGCTTACCATCCCCAGACCCAAGGAGCGTTGGAGAGATATCATCAAACACTCAAATCGATGCTCAAGAAATACTGTTTGGAACATCAGAAAGACTGGGATAAAGGTCTTCCATTCGTTGTGTTTGCTGCAAGAGAATCTCCAAATGAATCACTGGGCTTCTCACCTTTTGAACTACTGTTTGGCCATGAAGTAAGAGGACCCTTTAAGTTACTCAAGGAATGCTGGCTGTCGGAGGAAGATGACGTCAACCTGCTGGAGTATGTGATGAAGTTCAAAGAACGGCTGTCCACTGCTTTACAGCTGCCGAGAGAGAATTTAGGAGCTGCTCAGGAGAAGATGAAAACTTGGTATGATAAGAAGTCCAGTTACGCCACTTTCAGCCAGGAGATTAGGTTTTGATTCTGCTACCGGTTCATGGGCAACCTCTTCAAGCCAAGTTTAGTGGTCCTTATTTCGTGGAGAAGAAACTCAGTGATGTCAACTATGTCATCGCCACACCAGATCGTAGAAAGAACAAGCAACTTTGTCACATCAACATGCTAAAGTTATATCACAGGCGGGACGAAAATAACCCAGTCTGCACTGTAGCTGTTCCACCCGAGTCTGCAAGTGAAGCTCTCCCATGCAGTATGAGCCTGAGTGATAGTTTGGGGAAGAATCCTGATATCATGAATGATCTCCAGACTAAGCTTTCTCATCTACCTCCCGAGGAAAGGCAGGAGTTTTCGGCATTACTGCAGGAGTAACCGCAAGTGTTCCGTGCCACTCCAGGAAGAACCACTGTGTTGATGCATGATGTCGATGTTGGAGACGGAAAGCCAATTAAACTGCCTCCTTACTGTGTGAACCCAGTGAAAGTTCCTCTCATCCAGAAGGAGCTTGGCTACCTGTTGGACCACAAGATGATTGAGCCCTGTCAGAGCGAGTGGAGTTCTCCTGTCACTCTGGTCCCTAAGCCGGGTGGGTCACAGCGGCTTTGCATTGACTACAGACGTGTTAATCAGATAACCAAAACAGACACTTACCCTCTCCCTCGCGTGGAAGATTGCATAGACAAGATCGGAAAGGCTAGGTACATAAGTAAGTTTGATTTGTTAAAGGGATACTGGCAAGTACCTATGACTGAACGTGCTAGGGAGATCTCATGTTTTGTAACACTAGGAAAGACTTTTGCATGTTCTTTAATGCCATATGGTATGAAGAATGCACCAGCCACATTTCGGAAGCTCATGAATGTTGTAACAGAGGGTTTGGCAGGGTGTGTTGTTTATATTGATGATGTATTAATCTTCAGTGACAACTGGAAAGATCACCTATGCCATGTCAGTAAATTTCTTGAGCGTTTGGTTCATGCTAATCTTGTAGCTAATTTATCAAAGTGTGAGTTTGGTCAAGCTAAAGTTCACTACCTTGGGTATGTAATTGGTGATGGACATATTGCACCACCAGGAGCTAAGGTTCAGCTTATAAGTGATCTTCCCAGACCTAAAAGTAGGAAAGAGCTACAAAGATTTTTGGGAATGGTAGGTTATTACCAGAGATTTGTTCTTAACTTTTCAATTCTTGTATCACCACTTACAGACCTACTGAAAAAGGGAGTTAAATTTGTCTGGACCGATAACTGTGAATCCTCTTTCAACAAACTTAAAGCTATCCTATTAAGTCAGTCAGTGCTCGCTGCTCCAAATTTTGCTAAGCCTTTTAAGATGGCTGTTGACGCAAGTGATACAGGAGCTGGGGCTGTTTTGCTGCAAGAGGATGATCAGGGTATTGAACACCCTGTATCTTATTACAGTAAGAAGTTCACTCCACCTCAAAAGAACTACTCAACTATTGAGAAAGAGCTTTTGGCCTTGATTTTGGGTTTACAGCATTTTTCATTTTATTTGTGTTCTGGTTTTGACCCCATAGTCATTTATACCGATCATAACCCACTGAAATTCCTTAGTAAGTTTAAAGATAAAAATCAGAGATTGACAAGATGGAGTCTACTTCTTCAGGAGTATTCATTAGACATACAACATGTCAAGGGGAAAGAAAATGTTATTGCAGATTGCTTATGTAGACTTTAGACAGATTGTTTTAGAGTAATAAGAAATTTCCTTTGTAAATTTCTTTTTCTTTGTGGGGAGGTGTTACATAGCCTATGATTTCATCATCCTTTGTGTAATTTTAACGCACAGTTTGCTGCATGTTTGATCACGAGCGTGTTCTCCCCCAATTCCCCCTTCTACCGTTATAGTAGAGTAAGTCGTCCTTTCTGTTGTTCAGAGTAGGATTGTCAGCTCTTTGTCCCCTATGGCTTCATTTGCGCGTCCTTCTTACAAGTTGTATCAAGCTCTGCTGGCCCCTATATAATGAGCTCAGTCTCTGCATTATTGCCACTTAGATCTACTCCTCATTTTGCTCACATCTCTGTCCTCCCCTGTACAGTTGTTATTATTGTGAGTGCTCACGA
The DNA here is from genome assembly GCF_032717465.1 of Coenobita brevimanus. NCBI lineage: Eukaryota > Metazoa > Arthropoda > Malacostraca > Decapoda > Coenobitidae > Coenobita > Coenobita brevimanus. The sequence continues at coordinate 27,052,755 of NC_137026.1, forward strand.
AGTCTCCAACCATCTACCAGCTGTATGTAATTTGAGTATAACTGTTGTTGCATTTTTTTTTGTACTGTGTAGCATAAGGTTAGTTCTTAAGCCTAGTAAGGTTTTTGTAATTTATGTAAGGTTCTTATTGTCAGCCATCATTAATAATATTTTGTATCTGTAATAATATATCTGGCATTCACTGAGTATTATCTGGTATCTCATTTTAACAGGGCTGACTTAGATAAATTTACTCATGCTAATTTCGTGTTAATAGAGGCTATTGCAGTTAACCATATATTTAACCTGTTTTTTGCCATTACATTATCCTTATGAGTCCTGAATGTTTTGTTGTTAGTTTGAGCATTAAACTTTAATTTGTAATTTTACCTAACTCTTTTGTTTTGAACCTGGAACTTTGCGGGACAGTTTTCTCTGTTCCGTAACAGTGTGTGTCTGTGTGTGTGTTTGTGTGTGTGCGTGCCTCTTTCTGTCTGTTTGTCAGTCTCTTAGAGCTTTAGCTTTCGAAAACATGTACTTTTTGTAGATTGGTATCTTTTTAGGTGGTAGGTGGTGGCGACCATCATCCACTAACTTGATGTAACACTGCCTACTTCTTCCTTCACCTTCGTCATTCTTTATCTGAGTCTGCCCTCCTCTCTTCCTATTTCTCCCATCTCTCCTACAACTTTTCATTACTCTTCTTTCCCTTTCAGGTGGCTTTATATTGAGTGACAAGCCTAATGGTTTCCTGTTGCAGCGTGGAATTCTCTCTGAATTTATATGATGTCGAGTTTATTTCTCTTCACGCCGGCATTTCATCTTTGTAATAGACATTTTTCATATCAAATTTCCGGAGCATTCATCACCAGTTGACCAGAGCAGAGTTACTCCCCAGGCAGGAGATGACAGGGAGGCAGGGAGAGAGGGAGTCGTGAAGAATGGCAAAGGAAGGAGGGAGGGGTGGAAGGAGGAAAGGAAGCAAGAAGGAATGAGGGAGATGGTTTGGACGGAGAGCTGGATGACGAGATAACCGTGATGAATTGATCCATTAATTCAGCTTATGGTTCTGACAAGATTAACAAACACCAGTGGCTGAGAAACGGTGCTCCTAGTTTCAACGAAGAAATTTAAAGAATGCCAACTATTTGACCTAAGAGATAAAAAATGGCATTGAAGGCAGAGGAGGATGAAGGAGGAGAAAAGACAGCGGAATCTTGAATGTGAGGAGAGGAAGGAGAGAAGGGAAGTAGGAATAAGCAAACCGTGACGATAAAGTCAGGGAGCAAGATAGTCGCTCATTCTTTATGTCTGCGTCGACATCACAGCTGTCATGGCAAGAATAACAGCTATAACCAGTGTCTTATAAATGTAAACTTTTCCTGCATTTGACAGTAGCCTATCCGAGCGGGGAAGGAGAGTGAATTACTGTAGTGGTGGCGGGGGAGAGAAATGGAGGGAGTTCCATCCATCCATCATCCAATCCTATGCTGCCCCATGAGGAGCATAGGGGCCCGGGGCTAGGCAAGTTCGTCCTGACGTTTAAGATGAGAATGACCAGCCTCACTCATCCCTCAGTGGCATTACGTGAGCAATAAACCCCAATCACCCCTTGGATATAAACCTCCACCGGCTCAATCAGATTGGAGCCCCGTAATTACCCACTAAACCACCAGGCGCTAGTCAGACGCCGACGTGTAATTGTGTTCAGTCCCAGAGGGGGTATGTCGAGGGTGTTAGATGGTGTCGGGTGTTGTGACGTGTGTGTGGAAGTGGTAGAAGATCTTCAGTTGAATTATCATGACAGATAGGCTGCAGATGAATTCATGTTTAAATTTTATGTGAAAACTCTTAAATATGTTTGTGTTCTGTTACCCTGCATGACAAATATAAACACCAGCAAAGGTATGGCTGTAACTGTATGTTTTGACTTCACGCTTTAATATAGGCATTACTGATCTGCTCTGAGCCTGGCAACAGGTGGCTTTACTGACGTTTAATTAATGGCACCTGTTGAGGTCCATTGTGTTTTTTAATATGGTCTAGGGTTCTTAATTCTTAGGGGAGATATTTGTCTATCTATGTATCTCTCTCTCTCTCTCTCTCTCTCTCTCTCTCTCTCTCTCTCTCTCTCTCTCTCTCTCTCTCTCTCTCCTGAGTTCGATCTATGGTATTTATTGCACTTGTTATACGGCGTGACAATACCCCAAAATGTTTTGCATTAAGTCCTGTGTTGTAACATCAAGTATTGTGTTATCATCCTCTTATCTTTGGTCTCATTACTTTCGAACCTTACACGCTTCGACAATGGTTTTACAGGGATTAACTTAGTCATACGGCAGCTGTAAACCACGACTCAAATACAACAGCTGTCGCATAGTTACGTAGAACAAATGTGCACTTGGTCCCACCTCAGTCACGTGCGGTTCTCATGTGGTACGTAGTAAGTTTAACACAGGTGGTTGTCATTCTTTGATGTATTGTCACCAAAGTTTGATCACATATCGCTGAGTTGGCATGAACAGTGTCATATAATGTCATCTTCATCAGCCTGTTGTAAATACTGTATCTAAACAAAGAGGATGGCAAACGGACAGGCAGGAGTGCAAACCTAAATACTGTTGACCTTTGGTGACAGCGGCACCATTTCTATAGATGGCACAGAGCTGATAGTAACTAATGACTGTGTTATGGTCCTTTGAAATACTTTGACAAAACTTCGTTCCAGTCACCTGTTGGTCTGCGAAAGATGATTCTTAATTTCTTGATTATTCTTCCTTCATTGTTTTTCTGGGGAACATATACTGTATACAGGAACGAGAACATTAATTTACTTTATGGCAGAAGAAATAATTCTCTAGAATCTCCTTGGGCATCTTTTCAGCCTGTCAGTAACATTGAACATGCCAATATTCTGTCTTATATCACTGTTATTTAATACCCGGTGTGAAATGATTTACTCTGATGGACCTAATGATCATAACTGAATTGCACAAGAAATAGTTTGAATGGTCCAAAACTGACTTGATTGGATGTTATGATGAAAATGTGTTGTTGAAATGTGCTGTGTTCTGTTGCGTTGTGTTCTGTTGCGTTGTGTTATATTGTGTTGCTTTGTGCTAGTCCTGGTTGGCAGAACTAACAGACCAGGTGACGAAGTCCATCAGTGTAACGGATTAGCTGAAAATTGGCTGTTAAATAATATTGTCACTGTTTGTTTCGTTTGGTATGTATTTGGTCGGGGGGACATGTGGTGGAGTGTTCAAGTGGATGCTTATATTTATATTGTGTGATGGACAGTGTTTATTTATAACCATGGCAGTAGGTAGGGTGGTGAGCGTAGCAAGTGTTCGAAATATCACCCAGCTCTTGTGTGAGTTACGTCAACAGAATAATAAGGTTTGGGGAATGAGGTTCCAACCAGTTAACGCCTTCCCCCACCACTCCTCCTGTCTCGTTTCCTTCTCTCTTTCTACTCTCCTCTGCCTTTGCCTCTCTCTCCTCTTTGCCTTTCTTCCTCTTTGTCTTTTTACCCCTCACCCTTCCTCCCATTCTACATCTGTCTCTTGCCTCTTGTCTTTTCCCATTTGCCTACCTCTTCCCAGTTTTGTGTATCGTACTGCACCCTCCTCTACCTCTCCTCAGTCTTTCTCATTTGCACTTGTTTCTACCTGCATATCCCCACACTCTCTCATTTTTGTCTCTTCTTCGTACTTATCCTATCTTATTCTTGGGGGTAAAGAGGTTATTTTTTTTTTTTTTTTTGTAAGAATAATACTGATTTCTTCCCATCCTTTCCTCGTTTCTCCCACGCTACCAAGGCCATGTATTTAGGACGCTCTTTGTCACCTTACTGGATTATCTTGCTGGTTTACACTGATATATAACCCATCACCAGGTCTTCTAAAATGTCATAAAACTCTAATGCCTTTATTATGAGCAGAATTTCGCGTAAAAATCTTCAGTGAAGACTTCCACTCTCCTCCCACCACAGTGTACCCGTAGGTGTTAGTAATCATTTTTTTTTTTTTTTTTTTTTTTTTACTGTACTTTCTCCTCCCACGTTACTGCATACACTCATGAAACGTAAATTCCAAAGACAACTGACAGTAAAACTTCGCCATCATTTGATAATAATGAGGCATTATAACACACCCAGGTTGAATATATAAAACATATTAATGTAAAATTACTCTTCCGTGCTCAAGTGCAGTTGTTTGAAAATGAATTAACTGTAGGAGCTACAGAACATCATCAATATGCCGTCGCGACTGGGTCACCTATACAATATACTATTGAATGTCTGAGTCGGTGGGGGAGGGGAGAGGGAACTTACTGAGTGGATGGGTGGGTGACTGAGGGAGACAGATCTACTGGGGAATAGATCCATGGGTGAATAGGTTTGTGCTGAAAAATGTCCATTGAAGAATAAGTCCTTGAAGAAATCGAGCCCAAGTGGAAACACAGGTCCAGTGGGTAATAATAGGTGCCTGAAATAGATCGATGGGGGAAATATTTCTATGGGAGGAGGTAGGTTCACATCGGGATCTGGTGTTCCCCCATGCTGAGAAAACAGGTTTATAGGGAAGATAAGACCATGGAGGAAAAATAGGTTACTTGAGAAAATAGGTCTATAAATGGAAAACATTGATGGGCATTTGGCTTATGAGAAACATGGGTCCATTAGCAAAATTATATAAATAAAGTCCATGGACTTAAACACCATGTATGAAATGGCCAGCTTGATAGATTCTATACTATACTGAGTTTCGGGTTAGTCAGCGGCCTCAGCAGATAATTTTAAGTTATCACAGCACATGGGTTGTGGAAATGTTGCCCCTGAATAATTGTACCCAGGAATGCAATAATGTGTGAGTTCTGTCTCATGTCAGATCTGCTATTGAATTACTCCATATATCCACCTTCATCGCACCAGAATCAATAATTTCCAAATTTCTCACGCAAGTACCTTATGTGTGGGAGAAATTTTTGTCGGATTCCCGGGGTAAGTACCCAGAGAGGGTGAAGCATGGTGTGGAATGGTGGTGGTGCGAGTGACGATGGTGATGGTTTAATACTTGCCGAGGCTAACCGTGTGTGAAGCTGAGATGGGGTGTGGGGGTTGCAGTGAGTGTGAGGGTGACGAGGGTGCCAATAAGTTTCAGGTTGAGAGAGGGTGAGAGGGCAATGAGGGTGAGAAGGTTGCAGTGAGTGTGAGTAGGAGGGGAGGTTCTTGTGACTGAGAGTGAGAGGGAATTAGCAGTGAGGGTGAGCAAGGTGAAAGGGGGTAGCAGTGAGGGTGAGAGGTGAGGAGGGGTAACAGTGAGGGTAAAAGGGATGATGGGAAGAGAGCAGTGAGGGTGACAGAGGGATGAAGGAGGGTAGCAGTGAGGATGAAAGGGTTAACGTTGATAATGTGGCGGGTGAGATAGTGGTAGTGAGTGTAAGGGGTAAGTAGGTGGGAGTGAGTGTGAGAATGGGAAGTGCTGAATAGTGGGCACAGAAGGAGGGAATAAGAGGGGAGAGGATAGTTCATAGCAGTTGTTTGTGGAGAGTATCCTGGGTGGCAAGATGAGAGAGAGAAAGAGAGAGAGAGAGAGAGAGAGAGAGACAGACAGACAGAGACAGAGACAGAGAGAGTTGGGGTATAGGAAAGAAGTTAGTCTCTAAAGGCAAGTAAGAGATGAAACGCAATCCAAATGTGAGTGGAAGGAGTGAAGAGGAGTGTTGGAATTTAAAGTATTAATAATTTGGATATACAAAGGATCCACTCAGTTGTACCCCGGTGGCTGCAGGTCCAGGCTCTACTGCCACCCTCTTACTCAGTTGTACCCCGGTGGCTGCAGGTCCAGGCTCTACTGCCACCCTCTTACTCAGTTGTTCCCCGGTGGCTGCAGGTCCAGGCTCTACTGCCACCCTCTTACTCAGTTGTACCCCGGTGGCTGCAGGTCCAGGCTCTACTGCCACCCTCTTACTCAGTTGTACCCCGGTGGCTGCAGGTCCAGGCTTTACTGCCACCTTCTTACTCAGTTGTACCCCGGTGGCTGCAGGACCAGATTCTACTGCCACCCTCTTACTCAGTTGTACCCCGGTGGCTGCAGGTCCAGGCTTTATTGCCACCCACTTACTCAGTTGTACTCCGGTGGCTGCAGGTCCAGGCTCTACTGCCACCCTCTTACTCAGTTGTACCCCGGTGGCTGCAGGTCCAGGCTCTACTGTCACCCTCTTACTCAGTTGTACCCCGGTGGCTGCAGGTCCAGGCTCTACTGCCACCCTCTTACTCAGTTTTAGAGTAGAGCGGGGAGTCTTGAGCTGCTTATGGAGGCATTACTTTGTGTGTACCAAATTTTTTAATAATGAAAGTGAGTGGTGCCGGAGAGACTCAATAAGAGTTCCCGGGGAGAGAGAGAGTAAGGGAGGGAACTGGTCCCACCTCTCCTCTCACTCTCCCACCCACTCTTGCATGGCTCTCATCAACAGTTATTGTCTCGGAACTAATCCCTCTAGCATCTAAAGTCCTGAAGTGCCTCTGTAGCTGTTACATTCATAAAGAAGTTTGTACTGGTTGTTTCCAGTTCTCCTTGATCCTTTAACATGTCAAAAACTTCACACGAATGATGGCATCTGTACTGGCCGGGTACAGGGTGCGTTGCCATGGTAGCCGCATAAATTTGTGTGTGGTTGATTCACTACCATTACACACTTGGTGGTACAGTCACTGTGGCGCCTCTGTGACATGAGCTTGCTGGAGTACAAGTTCTACTTACTGTAGTTCATTCGACCTATGAGGGTGAGAAGAAACACTAGCGCAAAGTAATTTTTCAAAAATTTCTGTGAGCCCTTTGATAATCTTTGTGCCTTCTGAAGTTTCATTTAAGTGTTTCCACGTGAGCACCACCAGTGAGACCATTACTAAACAAACTTCAGGAAGTTTATTTTCCAGTCTCAACTTCTTAACAGCTTGAGATACGTTTCCAAATCCTTTAATTTTTATCTCCGAAGCTAATGCGGCATTTTCTCTGCTGTTCATGTGGAGGACTGTCGGCAGTGTCCAGAAATGCTCGGCTAATAATATTTTCTTAATATGTACTTGTCTTTCCTTATTTTTTCAAAGTTCGTCTTTGTGAAAACAACAATTATTTTCTTCATAATTTAATTACTTTGTCTGGTGTACTGATCATTGCTTTGTGTTAAGCCGCTAATGCTGCACTTTTCCACGGCATCCTCAAATATAATATGTCCAGCCAGCCTTCAATTGCTATATTTTTTTGAAGTATTTTGTTGAGCATCTTTTCTCCTCATGTGACCTGTGTGACGTCATTACAAGTCTTCTCTGAGTCTGTTAAGAGGCTGTTGTGTTGGTCTGTTAAGAGGCTGTGGTGTGAGTGTGTTAAGAGGCTGTGGTGTGAGTCTGTTAAGAGGCTGTGGTGTGAGTCTGTTAAGAGGCTGTGGTGTCTTTTTTTTTTTTTTTATATATATGTCCGACTCTGGACATAAGCTTCACAGCCTGCTCTCAAGGCCCAGTAGTCCTCCTACGTACCATACACCTTCTACATGTCACCACTTCGGCGCTAACACCCACCGTCTATACTGAATACATGCTAGGGCTGTCTCATACAGGACTGGTGTATTGGTATTAGCGGGGGTATTTTTACGACATGTCGGCGGGTCTTCTGGTAGATCAGTAAAGTCTGATTTTATGCAATTCAAATCCTTAAACTGTTCCCTGCCTCAGCCGGGATTTGAACCGGAGTCTGTTAAGAGACTGCTGTGAGTCTGTTAAGAGGCTGTGGTGTGAGTCTTTTAGGAGGCTGTGGTGTGAGTCTGTTAGGAGGCTGTGGTGTGAGTCTGTTTAGGGGCTGTGATGTGAGTCTGTTAAGAGGCTATGGTATGAGTCTGGTAAGAGGCTGTGGTGTGAGTCTGGTAAGAGGCTGTAACCTGAGTGTGGTCTGAACTTGTGTAACCTGAGTTTGTGGTCTGAGTTTGTGGTCTGTGTTTAGGCGGGATAAAGTTACTAGCCAGTGGAGGCGCTATTGGGACAGTTATTCTTCCCCTCACCTTATTTATGTTTTATCATAGTCTTCAGACGATTGTTTGTTTTTTCCTCGATCTTCTCTGTTGTATATTGCCTCCGCCAGTTAAGTTTGACGGAAGTTATATATTCAACCGTGTGTTACACGATGTCTAAAAAAAATTATCTCTGTCTTCATGAAATCTGTTTTGGTAGGCGGGCAGTGGGTCAAGGAGGAGTTGATTAGGTTTTGAGGTGCATCCGGATCTGGATGCAAGAATAAATCATAAATTTTATCGGCGTTGGCGAAGGCATGCACACGCTAAGATTGTGTAAAAGGGCAGATTAAGACCGTAGAATTAATTGACTGTGAGATCATACAAATATTCGTCTTGTAAAAGGCGGAATCATTACCGGTATATTATATTAGGTGGACCTCCTATTCCACCCCAAGGTGAGGTGAGGCAGAGTTCAATGAGGTAGAAAAGGCCTGATAAAAGAGTTACACTCACAGGTAGGCATTCGGAGTTTAGGATGAGAAATGCATGTGTAAATTGACGTACTGTATAGCTGACGTAGGCTTCTCTGCCATCACCTTGATGGGCTGAGTTTCATTCTTGCCGCTGGAGAACAATGTACGGTACAGCTTTTACTCTGATTACAAAACATTTTTCACTATTCAGGCATGATTCGTGTATTGTCATTTATTCTGTTGTTCTTTAGGAGTTTGTGTTTTGGTGACCGGAAACAGCTGGCGTTTGTGTAGGTTTTTATGCTAATGTCCCTCTTCCCTCTCACTTCTCCTCTCTCCCATTGCTTCAGGTGTCCTCTCCTTGCCTTACCTCACCCCCTGCTCCATCTATCACCCCACTGCCCCACCTATTCCCCCACTGCACCACCCCTCCCCCCACTGCCCCACCTCTCCTCCCACTGACCTACTTTTCCCCCCACTGCCCCACCCTTTCCCTTACTGCCCCACCTCTCCTCCCACTGACTCACCTGTCCCCCCACTGTCCCACTTAATTCCTTACTGCCCTGCCTCTCCCTTCACTGTTGCATCTGTCCTCCCGCTGCCCCACCTCATCCCCCATTGTCCCACCACTCCCCCCACTGTTCCACCTCTCCTCTCTGCCCTACCTCTCCCACCACTTTTCCACCTCCCCCACAGCCCTACCTCTCCCCTCTGCCCCATTTTGCGCCTCCCCTCATGTGGCCCTGCAGCCTCCCACCTGTATTCGTTTCATTTAATTAAAATCATGTTATGGCGTCTGTCTCCCTCTGCCTACCGCAGTGCAAAGTACCACCCATTTTTTCACTTTGGATTTTTCCACCTGCTGCCTAGATTATGGTAGGGGTGAGGGCGGCGGCAACAGAAAATTGAGCGTCTTGCATTTACCTGATGTTTTTCTGCTTGTCGAAGTGAAATCCATTTGCCAGAATAGACCGATAATAGAAGGAGACTTGTGTTATGTCTGTAATCAGCTGCGGCAGATGTGTCTCCTAATTCTCTTCCCCTGCACTTTAGTTCTTTCTCAGAAAACTTTATTCTCCTTGTGCTGATGTGACTGAATTTACGAATATGTGTTATAGTGTGTTAGGACTCCATATTATAATTGCAAATCATAATAGATAGATAGATAAATAGATAGATAGTGACAGATAGAAGCAGGGAGACAGATGATGAGAAGGTATTGTGTCTGCGAAAATCGAGCAGTGCTAAACATGCTTACACACTCTTAACTCGAGGAATGCTTGATAGGCACACGACAGCGCCTAGTGACCATACACACACATACACACATACTCACACACAGGCTTCTAGAACTTTCCACTCACAAGGAACACACGTGACACACCCTTGCTACACCAGAATTTAGGAAAGAGAGCTCAGACGGAGGTTAGCCATAGAACAGGCAGGTAATGGGGAGAAGGGCTTAGCAACTTGAGAGAGAGAGAGAGAGGGAGCGAGAGCGAGACAGAGAGATAGCTAGCGGGACTCTATACTTCGCTCTGTGTGAGAGACTTGTTAATATTTCCAAGACAAATAAAAATAGTCCCATACTATTCTTTACCTCTCCTGTCACTACATGACAAATGGGAAAGAAGATTAGCTACTTACAAAGCTACTCCAAGATATAAAAACCGCTCGTCTACAAGTCTAATATATATATATATATAACTCAACCACAAAGGAACCACAAAGTCTTTTATGACATTTTCATTTTATGACATTTGGTAGCAGCGAACGTATACGAACCTCATCTACGAATCAAAAAGAATATCTCTCACAACCAACAACACAACCAGCTCCTGACAGTATTCTCTCCAACCAGCCCCCTCCGTCTCCCCGATCATCATGCTGATGCAGAGGTGAAGAGATCACACGACACCTTGCAAGTAGTTTAACAAAATATTGATACGATTTTGCAACTTCTACGACGAACCAGCGAACTACAACCATCTACAAAACAACTCTATAATCTTCACGTAACTTCAAGCAGCAGCAAGAAGAATATAAAACAAAGCAAGTAAAGAAGAGAAAAGGACCGAGAAAACATCGACATAGAAAAACGGAACAAACAAACGAAGAGTGAGACACGACTCATAACTCATCCTACTCACTCGTCTTCACTCAAGTTACTCATCGCTACTCATTCACTCACCACAGCTACCAGTGTGGGAAGTCGACGTCATCATGCGTGCTTGCTGAACAGACGCCATGTCAGTCAACACACCACCTGCACCACCAGTCACACCATTCCCACCACGGTAAAAATTAGTGAGTTACATAGTTACTTCATTTATACATTACACAGTGATAGACAATAAGCTTCTGCACAAACATATAAAACGTGCTGTATAGTTACAGCTTAAATACACATACTTACTTCAGTTATCTGCATAACTCAAACACTAAATAATCACCAACAATAAATATTCTACACTGTATATATTCATTCATTTATTATAACATTTATTTACTACCAACGAGTGTTACCATTTATACCTACATAAAATACGTGTTTCATACATACAACTATACATTATTACATCTACAAAGTAATAAAGAAAATATACCATCACAGTTACTCAGTGAGCGATTAAAAGAACTGTATTAAACATTTATTAATTAAAGCTACCTAGTGGAAACAGACAAATTAAGTTACAAGGTAAACTAGAAAAAAAAAAAATGGCCAACACAAATGCCGTTAGCAAGAGTGAACATCTTCAACACAATCGTGAAGACAAAGATTTCCACACAGTGCTGACACACATATTACCCACGATAGGTACAAGTGAACAACAAGTCAGTGTATATAGTTAATACTGTATATACGTATATATATTTTTTATATAAAATAACAAAATATGGGACTATATAATATCATTTTATAGTATCTGTGCAATATAAACTAAACTTTAAAAAAGTATCCCAAGGAAATTAGCCAGTAATTATGCAACCATGAACAACATAGAAAAAGCGTACACAAGCGAAGTAAAACAAATATGGAAAATCAATACATACAAAAAAAAAAAAAAAGAAAGAAAGAAAAGTAAGAAAGAAAAAAGAGAAATAGAGTAAGATCACATAACAAACAAATGAAAATAAGTGTAAGTGTTACTACATATGCCAAAATACCACATAAACTACAAACAAAAAAGCAAATTGTTGTCTCCACAAGCAAGTGGCATGACACATCATCACTATCATCGACCGCAGCATATGTTAGGACTGCAATTATTACAATTATGTAACTCCATATTATAATTATGTAACGACAAACGATTGCATTATGTTACACTTATTACAATTATGTAACTACAAACGATATGTAACAATTATGTAACGACAAACGATTGCATTATGTTACACTTGCTACAATTATGTAACTACAAACAATATGTACCATTATGTAACAGTTGCATTAACAAGATGTAACTTTTAGTAACTTTAACTACAATTATGTAACTACAAACAATATGTACCAATTTATGTAACAGTTGCATTAACAAGATGTAACTTTTATGTAACTTTAACTACAATTATGTAACTACAAACAATACTACAAACAATATGTACCATTTCTGTGACAGTTGCATTAACAAGATGTAACTTTTATGTAACTTTAACTACAATTATAAGGCCAAGACACTTATGTAATAGTTGCATTAACAAAATGTAACTACATTTATAAGGCCAACGCATGTATGCATTTCACTATAATAACCCAAGTACATACTGTATTACAGTTCAATAATTTACTTTAATGCATTTATTCAAATATGTATAAAACTTGTTTCAAATGTAATATTACTAAATAATCACTATTTACTATAAATATTATATGTATACAATATTCATACAATTATGTTACTTTTACAATATTATGTATTTCACTTAATTAGCTTATAAGTTCATTATAATGTATATATAATATGTATTAATATGTTAGGACTATTAACTGTCGATGGTACGCCATTTTCGCGCGGCTGAGCAATGTGTTAGGACTCCATATTATAATTGCAAATCATAATAGATAGATAGATAAAAAGATAGATAGAGAGACAGATAGAAGCAGGGAGTCAGATGATGAGAAGGTATTGTGTCTGCGAGAATCGAGCAGTGCTAAACATGCTTACACACTCTTAACTCGAGGAATGCTTGATAGGCACACGACAGCGCCTAGTGACCATACACACACATACACACATACTCACACACAGGCTTCTAGAACTTTCCACTCACAAGGAACACACGTGACACACCCCTGCTACACCAGAATTTAGGAAAGAGAGCTCAGACGGAGGTTAGCCATAGAACAGGCAGGTAATGGGGAGAAGGGCTTAGTAACTTGAGAGAGAGAGAGAGAGAGAGGGAGCGAGAGCGAGACAGAGAGATAGCTAGCGGGACTCTATACTTCGCTCTGTGTGAGAGACTTGTTAATATTTCCAAGACAAATAAAAATAGTCCCATACTATTCTTTACCTCTCCTGTCACTACATGACAAATGGGAAAGAAGATTAGCTACTTACAAAGCTACTCCAAGATATAAAAACCGCTCGTCTACAAGTCTAATATATATATATATATAACTCAACCACAAAGGAACCACAAAGTCTTTTATGACATTTTCATTTTATGACATTTGGTAGCAGCGAACGTATACGAACCTCATCTACGAATCAAAAAGAATATCTCTCACAACCAACAACACAACCAGCTCCTGACAGTATTCTCTCCAACCAGCCCCCTCCGTCTCCCCGATCATCATGCTGATGCAGAGGTGAAGAGATCACACGACACCTTGCAAGTAGTTTAACAAAATATTGATACGATTTTGCAACTTCTACGACGAACCAGCGAACTACAACCATCTACAAAACAACTCTATAATCTTCACGTAACTTCAAGCAGCAGCAAGAAGAATATAAAACAAAGCAAGTAAAGAAGAGAAAAGGACCGAGAAAACATCGACATAGAAAAACGGAACAAACAAACGAAGAGTGAGACACGACTCATAACTCATCCTACTCACTCGTCTTCACTCAAGTTACTCATCGCTACTCATTCACTCACCACAGCTACCAGTGTGGGAAGTCGACGTCATCATGCGTGCTTGCTGAACAGACGCCATGTCAGTCAACACACCACCTGCACCACCAGTCACACCATTCCCACCACGGTAAAAATTAGTGAGTTACATAGTTACTTCATTTATACATTACACAGTGATAGACAATAAGCTTCTGCACAAACATATAAAACGTGCTGTATAGTTACAGCTTAAATACACATACTTACTTCAGTTATCTGCATAACTCAAACACTAAATAATCACCAACAATAAATATTCTACACTGTATATATTCATTCATTTATTATAACATTTATTTACTACCAACGAGTGTTACCATTTATACCTACATAAAATACGTGTTTCATACATACAACTATACATTATTACATCTACAAAGTAATAAAGAAAATATACCATCACAGTTACTCAGTGAGCGATTAAAAGAACTGTATTAAACATTTATTAATTAAAGCTACCTAGTGGAAACAGACAAATTAAGTTACAAGGTAAACTAGAAAAAAAAAAAATGGCCAACACAAATGCCGTTAGCAAGAGTGAACATCTTCAACACAATCGTGAAGACAAAGATTTCCACACAGTGCTGACACACATATTACCCACGATAGGTACAAGTGAACAACAAGTCAGTGTATATAGTTAATACTGTATATACGTATATATATTTTTTATATAAAATAACAAAATATGGGACTATATAATATCATTTTATAGTATCTGTGCAATATAAACTAAACTTTAAAAAAGTATCCCAAGGAAATTAGCCAGTAATTATGCAACCATGAACAACATAGAAAAAGCGTACACAAGCGAAGTAAAACAAATATGGAAAATCAATACATACAAAAAAAAAAAAAAGAAAGAAAGAAAAGTAAGAAAGAAAAAAGAGAAATAGAGTAAGATCACATAACAAACAAATGAAAATAAGTGTAAGTGTTACTACATATGCCAAAATACCACATAAACTACAAAAAAAAAAAGCAAATTGTTGTCTCCACAAGCAAGTGGCATGACACATCATCACTATCATCGACCGCAGCATATGTTAGGACTGCAATTATTACAATTATGTAACTCCATATTATAATTATGTAACGACAAACGATTGCATTATGTTACACTTATTACAATTATGTAACTACAAACGATATGTAACAATTATGTAACGACAAACGATTGCATTATGTTACACTTGCTACAATTATGTAACTACAAACAATATGTACCATTATGTAACAGTTGCATTAACAAGATGTAACTTTTAGTAACTTTAACTACAATTATGTAACTACAAACAATATGTACCAATTTATGTAACAGTTGCATTAACAAGATGTAACTTTTATGTAACTTTAACTACAATTATGTAACTACAAACAATACTACAAACAATATGTACCATTTCTGTGACAGTTGCATTAACAAGATGTAACTTTTATGTAACTTTAACTACAATTATAAGGCCAAGACACTTATGTAATAGTTGCATTAACAAAATGTAACTACATTTATAAGGCCAACGCATGTATGCATTTCACTATAATAACCCAAGTACATACTGTATTACAGTTCAATAATTTACTTTAATGCATTTATTCAAATATGTATAAAACTTGTTTCAAATGTAATATTACTAAATAATCACTATTTACTATAAATATTATATGTATACAATATTCATACAATTATGTTACTTTTACAATATTATGTATTTCACTTAATTAGCTTATAAGTTCATTATAATGTATATATAATATGTATTAATATGTTAGGACTATTAACTGTCGATGGTACGCCATTTTCGCGCGGCTGAGCAATGTGTTAGGACTCCATATTATAATTGCAAATCATAATAGATAGATAGATAAAAAGATAGATAGAGAGACAGATAGAAGCAGGGAGTCAGATGATGAGAAGGTATTGTGTCTGCGAGAATCGAGCAGTGCTAAACATGCTTACACACTCTTAACTCGAGGAATGCTTGATAGGCACACGACAGCGCCTAGTGACCATACACACACATACACACATACTCACACACAGGCTTCTAGAACTTTCCACTCACAAGGAACACACGTGACACACCCCTGCTACACCAGAATTTAGGAAAGAGAGCTCAGACGGAGGTTAGCCATAGAACAGGCAGGTAATGGGGAGAAGGGCTTAGCAACTTGAGAGAGAGAGAGAGAGAGAGAGGGAGCGAGAGCGAGACAGAGAGATAGCTAGCGGGACTCTATACTTCGCTCTGTGTGAGAGACTTGTTAATATTTCCAAGACAAATAAAAATAGTCCCATACTATTCTTTACCTCTCCTGTCACTACATGACAAATGGGAAAGAAGATTAGCTACTTACAAAGCTACTCCAAGATATAAAAACCGCTCGTCTACAAGTCTAATATATATATATATAACTCAACCACAAAGGAACCACAAAGTCTTTTATGACATTTTCATTTTATGACAATAGCGTAGGGGCGTGCTGAATCCATCAGCCAGCACTTGTAGTGCAGATAGCTTCGTAACTCCTACTCTACGGAAGTTGTGGAGTCGCGTTGAGATCCCAGTCTCTTCTTACATTGTTACAGAGGGTGTGTATGTTGGGTCTGGTGATTGTCCACGACGCAGTAAGCAGAAGCTGACAAAAATTGCTGTATGGATGTAAAACAACTTGAATAACAGACGAAAGATAATAATGCTGGCAGACCTAGATCTTTCAAGAGAGAAATATATGATGTAATGGCAGTGTGTGACGCAAACATGACAGGGAACAAACCAGATATTTGCCAAGGTTTAGCACGTGAAAGATAGAACGGCTAAGGAGGGATTAGTCTCTCTCTCTCTCTCTTTCTGTGTATGTGTGTGTGTGTGTGTGTGTGTGGAGAAAGAGTCAACAGAAACCTGAAGCTTTACCTTTCCCCTGACTGAACAGTGTGTGAAGAAAGGTGGAGGAGCAGCAAGAGGGCAGGATTTCTTGGGGAATAATTTTCGCCTGACTGACCATAGCGGGACAAGGGAATATTAAAGAGGTGTGTGTGTTGAAGGGGGCGAGGCAGCAGGTTAGAATGTGGTGATGTAACTGACAGTGTTAATATTTGTAGCGTTGTGATCTCCACTGTCTAACCTCAGCCAGGTTTGTTATGTTCTCTGTACTGAACGCAGTGACCCCTGGCGGCGTTAATCCATCCACAGCAGGGCGTCTTGTGTGTTATACTTGCTATCGCTAGATGAGTTTATTCATCTTGGGGTACACCCCTTGTAGAGAAATGACTGGAGACCATTTCCATGACCCATTTCAGTACAGTAACATCCCTGGTCTTTATGCTTTACATTTGCTACTGCTTGCCGAATGTGTTCGGATTAGGACACACCTCCTGTACTGATTGAGTTAGAGACTCTGTGAACCCCCTTTTTTTCTCCGTGTGTGTGTGTGTGTGTGTGTGTGTGTTATTAATAACATCAGACGATATTATTCAGCTTAGGCGAGATTACGCATATAAGGGGTTTGGGTATGAAGGGAGGGGGTAGAGAAGGTAGATGGATGGAGGCAGAGATATATTGTGGAAGGGAGGAAGGAAGTGGGTACACGGGAGCGTGAGGAAGGGATCAAGTTTGTTGGAGTGAAGACAAGAGTGTGAGAGAGGGAACTGTTTGGTGAAGGCAGAGCACCGGTGCATCAGTGGAGGCGGAAGTAACTGTTATATTAATGAAAAGTAGGGGTCTGGGAAAGATTAAGGCTCAGCCATAACTGCAGTGTTTTTGTTATGTAGCATCCCAGGGCAACATGTGTGATATAGGGCTGGGATGCGGACGGGTGTGCAGACCACAAATTGTTTAATATTATGTGTGTTATTTTTCAACATATTTTGAACTGCATCCAATATATTCCTTGTTGACTACCCAGCTTCCTGTCCATCTGGGAACGTTAGATGGTGCCAGCATCTCGTCATCTTTGCTTTCTTAAATATGTTTTTCATCCTCCTACTCCCACATACTTTTGGGATGATGGTTTTTTTCTCAGTTGAATAAGGTCGTTAGCATTTACCAGCTCAAACTCCAAAAATTTGGAAATCCTCTTGCAAGTGTTAATCAATTTTCTTTGCCTAATTCCCACTTCAGATTTTCTCGTAATTGCTTCCTCTTGGGTCTCATCTTGTCCTCCCGCCCTCCAGTCCATTTATGATTTGCAGCAGTCTTTATCATTTACTGGGTGAATTCCAACGGCTTGAAAATATGAATGACTGAAGTGCAATTTACTCTCAAATGAAAATCAAACTACCAACTCTTTACGGCCAAATTTCCAATCCTGTATAAATATCTCTGCCTTTCGGAGTTCGTTGTCGCAACATCAGATTAAAAGTTTCCCCCCCGGGGCACCATCCCAGCACTCACTTTCCAAAGCATTGAAGTACTTTTTCATGTAAGCATATTGGATTTTCCTGTTGAACATCGTCAGCCATAAGACTCTTTTCTATGTATTCTTGCTGCAGCCAGACGATTTTTTTGGCTGAATGAGAGCAAACTTCCAGCTAGAAGAAAAGGTACAAGTTGATAGACAAAGGCGAAAGAGTTTACCTAGGCAGGGTGTAAGCACAGAAGCATGGTTCTTGAAGTCGTGTTTTTGTACCGTGTGGCTTCCTCCTCCTCCTCCCCGCAAAAAGTTTTGTTTGGTAGGTTCCTCGTCAGTATTGTTGTGTGGTTGGTTCTCTGTAATTTTCTCTTCCTCAAGATCACCTCCGCCTCTCTCAAGTCGGTATTTTCCCCCGTTAAATTCTTCGTAATTTCGGCCTTCTTACAATTTCCACCAGATGCCCTTACTCCCAGTGGCTGCCTCTCATTTACCCATCTATAGGTAAAGTATGTGTGTGTCAAAATAGCGGAGGGAAACACCTAATTTTGTCTTGGAAATCTCACAGCAGCGATGTGACAAAAATCTCTCTCCATAGCCAAGAGGTTTACGGCACTCAGCAGCTTACCATCTCCACCATACATACCCAGATCCTTCCATAATTCCTCTCTGTTTTACCTTTCCATATGCTTTTTCCAGATCTTTAAATGCCAAAAATTTCTTATGTTCCTTCTCACAAGCCTTCCTTACTACATGTTCCATTATAAATATTGGATCCACCCATCTTCTACCACTCCTTAAACAACCCTGTTTGTCACTCACCAGACCTTCTGATGTACCTCGTACTTTCATGTTGACAACTCCATTTACTTTTTTCACAGCTCTCAGAAAACTTATGCCACAATAATGTTTGCAGTCGCTCTGTTTGCCATATTTGTTGTTCATGGGTCCAATCACAGCCTTTTTTCACTTTGCTGTTACAGTTTCACTTACCCAAGGCTTCTTACGTGTCTCTAACCAATAGTACATTCCGCGCTCTGTAACACATCTCTGCATTCACCTCACATCAATGTGAGGGAATGGATTTCCTGATTTCCCTCTCCATCATTTCCCCCTGTCTCCCTGCTTGTGTCCCCGCCTTCGCCGTGTTTTCCCTGTGTCTTCGTATTGCCGTACTTGTGTCCCCGCCTTCTTACCCTTGATTTCTCTCCATTACCTTCCCATTGAGCCTTCCCAATCACTTCTCTTTACTCATATCTCTCACACCTCACTTGTCCTCGCTTATCCTTCATGAGAGCCACTTTTATCCACATCACAGAACACTCTTTTCTTGATTTTCGTACTTTTTGCTTTCCTCTTCTTAATTGTGGATAATCTCAGCCCATGCGTATTTGAGAAAAGGTTATGCTGCTAATAAGAATGATTATGATAATGATGATTTATACACATGCAAGACTATTCTTCTTTCTCTTCTATCTGCTGCCTTCCTTTTCACTTCCTTCTTTCCCTACCCTCTCATTCCCTTCCCTTCCCTTCCCCCAACCCTCCCATCCTTTTTTCCTTTAGCCTCTCTATCCTTTTTCCTTGCCTACTCATTTCCTTACCGTACCATCCTATTCCCATTCCCTTATCCTTTACTGCAATTTCTTTCCACTCCTCTTTTCCCCCATTCCTTTTGTCATCCCATCCCGTTACATTCTTTTATCCTCCCATCTTTCCCTGCCTGTTTCCCACAAACTTATCTCACCATTCTTCATTTCACATTTCCTATTACTTCACCTTCCAGTCAACATTTTGCCTCCTGACGTATATCTATACGTATATCTCACCCTTAACACACTCAGCCTGACACCCTGGCACACAAACTCACCATCCCTGCCTTCTTTCACATCCTTCCCACTTGTTTCTTTTATTGCAACTTCTGGCTCACGATCCTCATTTTCAGCGTCATCCCTCATGCTTCTCGTTCCCGAACCCCTCCCTCACCTATGGGCCTTGTCACATCTACTTTTCTACTTTCAGTCTGCGTCCTCTGAGTGTTATGGCCAAGGAATAGTGGTAGAATAAGAGTGGTGGCAGAGTAAGAGTGGTGTCAGAGTGAGAGTGGTGGCAGAATGAGAATGGTGGCTGGGTGAAGGTGTTCAAGTTTACAATTTATCTGCTTCGGTGTGAAAGTAAACACGGATGATCTTCCCTCATTTATGTTACCTCATCTCTTGCTTACCTTGTCATCCTTCATCATTTAAGTTTCTTTACTATACTCATGATTCACTGATCCATCACTTTCGCCTTTCGTCCCGCTTCTCACACAAATATTCACTCCTTCAGTTTCGTAATTTCCCCTTTCCATCTTTTTGTTCCTCTCTTCCTCACCCGCATTCATATAACTAATTCAAATTCTCTCTCACCCCCAGCCCACCCCACCTAAACATCAGCCTACCTCATCTCATCTCCATCCCATTATTTTGTCATCTCACTTCACCTCACACCAACTTTTATCATCTGAGAGAGTCAGCATATTACCAACATGCCTTCTGTCCTCGTTCCATACCCAGCCTTCAGATCATTACCTCCACGTCCGGTTTCACAGTAACTTCTTCCGGGTTCACTTCTCTCGCAATGTCACTGATAGGTCAGACAGGTCTGTATTTCACATGCAGGATCGTTGACTTGTGAATTATTGTTTTCCCCTAATAATTGTATTTCATCACAGTAGGTTTTCACCCATGCTGCTTATTGCTCTCCCTTTCATGCCTTTATGCATTATTTATCATGTGTTGTCCCATCTGGTCCTTCATGTCGCTTTGATCTACATTTTTTATTTTCATATCATTTTAATCTCTTCACCTCTTCACCTTGTCGCCTCACAGGCTGTTTGTAGTAATTCTCTTGTGTTGTTCATAACCCACACTCCGGCATTTCATTCTTTTCCTGCTCTCGCCACCAACGCTTTGCTTACCGCGTGCTTACCCTCTACTTGTTCGCTTCTTCATCCTTGAACTTTTTTTTTCCTCGTATGTTTGCTCTTCTCTTGACTTTACCGTTTCGACGTTTCTCTAGTCACTTACCACGAACTTGCATGTATTAATTTTTCATCCTTCCTTCATTACCTACTTTGTAATGGGGTGGGAGGATCCAGAAATAGGAGAAGGGATCACCAAAGCAGGAGAATTATCAGCAGAGTGCCCAGTGAAATGGACAGCGCATTCTTTACCTCGCAAAATCTATTTTTCCCGCATGTTTTGGCGTCAGCTTCAGAGTTTAAGTTTACCATGAAATGAAAGTTGCCATCACACTGACTGGAAAGGAGAGGACGAGGAAGGGAAAGGGGGGTAGGTGATGGAGGAAGGTGGGGGTGCGGGGGATTGGGAGGAGGAGGTAAGAACGGGAAATTAGAGAAAGGAGGAGAAGGGGTGAAACAGAAGTGAGAGAGCAGGTTGACAGGATGAGAGGCCGAGAGAGTGGGGGTAGAGTGGAGGTAAGGAATAGGTAGGATAAGGTGGAGCAGAAACGATAGGCTATAATGATAATTTGAAAAAGTCAAGCTAACAAGAAATAGGAAGGAAAGAATACTGAGTGTGGAGGGAGACAAGTGAAATGTCTATGTTGACGTTCTCCAGTATTCCACCTTTTCCTCTCTTCTTTCCTATTACAGTATTACGTTTTGTCTTTGTTCTCTTTCTTTCCTCGATGATACAATCGCTGTCCCTCCTTGGCTTTAATTTACCATCACAATTATTGTCTCTGTTGTTGTCTTCCTCAGCGTCCACCCTCAGCTCCGTCGTCCACTCTTCCACTACGAGGCTGTAAGCTTCTAGCTTCCTGCGTGGCCTTTCACAAGGAGATTGAAATTCAGTACAGGAGACAGAGTGAGGAAAAAGGAAATGATAGTTAGGAAAGGACTAAAGATCTGAAAGAGTAAGGAAAAGACAAGAAAAAGAGTGAAAGACATAGTGAGGAACGAGGAAGAGAAGATATGATGTGAAATGGGTGGGGGGGGGGGCAGGATAAGGAAGTTGGGGTGAGAGGAAGTCAGACAACGTGAGCGTCAGGGGTGCAGATAAAATACATAAAAAGTAAAAAAAAAAAGGGGGGGGGTGAAGGGGGCAGCAACACGGAGGTAGATGTTTGAATCAAGGATCAATTGTACCTGTATTAGGTTTGGTGTTGTGTGGTCCACCGTTACCTGTGTGAGGTGCCGGGTCAGGTGTTTTACTGTAAGGATCAGATGTATGAACGTGTCGTACATGGACAGGTGTATCAGAATCTGGCTATATTTAATGATCACGTGGTTGTAATATTAGATGGTTGAGTGGCAGGCCAGGTGGTGGTACTGTATGGTGGAGAAGCAGGGCAGCTGGTGTTGTGTGGTGGAGTGGCAGGGCAGGCGGTGGTGTTGTGTGGAGTGACAAGGCTAATGGTGATGTTGTGTGGTAGTGTGGCAGGGCAGGTGGTGGTGTTGTGTTGGTGGAGTGGCAGGGCAGGTGGTGGTGTTGTGTGGTGGAGTGGCAGGGCAGATGGTGGTCGTGTTGTGTGGAGTGGCAGGGCAGGTGGTGGTGTTGTGTGTGGAGTGGCAGGGCAGGTGGCGGTGTTGTGTGGTGGAGTGGCAGAGCAGATGGTGGTGGTGTTGTGTGGAGTGGCAGGGCACGTGGTGGTGTTGTGTGTGGAGTGTGTTACGGAACAGAGAAAGATAATGTACACTTTAAGTGAGAATACTAAAAATCACTACTGTCCCGTAAAGTTCCAGGTTCAAAACAAAAGAGTTAGGTAAAATTACAAGTTAAAGTTTAATGCTCAAACTAACAACAAAACATTCAGGACTCATAAGGATAATGTAATGGCAAAAACAGGTTAAATATATGGTTAACTGCAATAGCCTCTATTAACACGAAATTAGCAAGAGTAAATTTATCTAAGTCAGCCCTGATAAAATGAAAATACACTGGGTAATGCTCAGTTAATGCAAGATAAATTATTACAGATACAAAATATTATTACCAATGACTGACATCCAAACTTTACATTAATCACAAAAACCTCACCAGGCCTACAAATTAACACCTTATGCTATACAGTACAAGAACAAAATGTAATAACACTCATACTCAAATTACACAGCTGCTAGATGGCTAGAGACTTCCTGAGCACTCACAATAATAACAACTGTACAGGGGAGGACAGAGATGTGAACAAAATGAGGAGTAGATCTAAGTGGCAATAATGCAGAGACTGAGCTCATTATATAGGGGCCGGCAGAGCTTGATACAACTTGTAAGAAGGACGCGGAAATGAAGGCATGGGGACAAAGAGATGACAATCCTGCTCCGAACAACAGAAAGAACGACTTACTCTACTATAAGGGAGGAGGGGGGGAGTGAGGTAGAACACGCTCGTGATCAAACATGCAGCATACTGTACGTTAGAATTACACAAAGGATGATGAAATCATAGGCTATCTAACACCTCCCCACAAAGAAAAAGAAATTTACAAAGGAAATTTCTTATTACTCTAAAACAATCTGTCTAAAGTCTAGATAAGCAATCTGCAATAACATTTTCTTTCCCCTTGACATGTTGTATGTCTAATGAATACTCCTGAAGAAGTAGACTCCATCTTGTCAATCTCTGATTTTTATCTTTAAACTTACTAAGGAATTTCAGTGGGTTATGATCGGTATAAATGACTATGGGGTCAAAACCAGAACACAAATAAAATAAAAAATGCTGTAAACCCAAAATCAAGGCCAAAAGCTCTTTCTCAATAGTTGAGTAGTTCTTTTGAGGTGGAGTGAACTTCTTACTGTAATAAGATACAGGGTGTTCAATACCCTGATCATCCTCTTGCAGCAAAACAGTCCCAGCTCCTCTATCACTTCCATCAACAGCCATCTTAAAAGGCTTAGCAAAATTTGGAGTAGCGAGCACTGGCTGACTTAATAGGATAGCTTTAAGTTTGCTGAAAGAGGATTCACAGTTATCGGTCCAGACAAATTTAACTCCCTTTTTCAGTAGGTCTGTAAGTGGTGATACAAGAATTGAAAAGTTAAGAACAAATCTCCTGTAATAACCTACCATTCCCAAAAATCTTTGTAGCTCTTTCCTACTTTTAGGTCTGGGAAGATCACTTATAACCTGAACCTTAGCTGCTGGTGGTGCAACATGTCCATCACCAATTACGTACCCAAGGTACTGAACTTTAGCTTGACCAAACTCACACTTTGATAAATTAGCTACAAGATTAGCATGAACCAAACGCTCAAGAAATTTACTGACATGGCATAGGTGATCTTTCCAGTTGTCACTGAAGATTAATACATCATCAATATAAACAACACACCCTGCCAAACCCTCTGTTACAACATTCATGAGCTTCTGAAAAGTGGCTGGTGCATTCTTCATACCATATGGCATTACAGAACATGCAAAAGTCTTTCCTAGTGTTACAAAACATGAGATCTCCCTAGCACGTTCAGTCATAGGTACTTGCCAGTATCCCTTTAACAAATCAAACTTACTTATGTACCTAGCTTTTCCGATCTTGTCTATGCAATCTTCCACACGAGGGAGAGGGTAAGTGTCTGTTTTGGTTATCTGATTAACACGTCTGTAGTCGATGCAAAGCCGCTGTGACCCACCTGGCTTAGGGACTAGAGTGACAGGAGAACTCCACTCGCTCTGACAGGGCTCAATCATCTTGTGGTCCAACAGGTAGCCAAGCTCCTTCTGGATGAGAGGAACTTTCACTGGGTTCACACGGTAAGGAGGCAGTTTAATTGGCTTTGCGTCTCCAACATCGACATCATGCATCAACACAGTAGTTCTTCCTGGAGTGGCATGGAACACTTGCGGGTACTCCTGCAGTAATGCCGAAAACTCCTGCCTTTCCTCGGGAGGTAGATGAGAAAGCTTAGTCTGGAGATTATTCATCATATCAGGATTCTTCCCCAAACTATCACTCAGGCTCATGCTGCATGGGAGAACTTCACTTGCAGACTCGGGTGGAACAGCTACCGTGCAGACTGGGTTATTTTCGTCCCGCCTGTGATATAACTTTAGCATGTTGATCCGACAAAGTTGCTTGTTCTTTCTATGACCTGGTGTGGCGATGACATAGTTGACATCACTGAGTTTCTTCTCCACGAAATAAGGACCACTAAACTTGGCTTGAAGAGGTTGCCCATGAACCGGTAGCAGA
This sequence comes from Coenobita brevimanus, assembly GCF_032717465.1. Classification (NCBI taxonomy): domain Eukaryota; kingdom Metazoa; phylum Arthropoda; class Malacostraca; order Decapoda; family Coenobitidae; genus Coenobita; species Coenobita brevimanus. The sequence goes on from NC_137026.1 coordinate 27,077,883, forward strand.
ATCAAAACCTGATCTCCTGGCTGAAAGTGGCGTAACCTGGACTTCTTATCATACCAAGTCTTCATCTTCTCCTGAGCAGCTCCTAAATTCTCTCTCGCCAGCTGTAAAGCCGTTCTTTGAACTTCATCACATACTCCAGCAGGTTGACGTCATCTTCCTCCGACAGCCAGCATTCCTTGAGTAGCTTAAGTGGTCCTCTTACTTCATGGCCAAACAGTAGTTCAAAAGGTGAGAAGCCCAGTGATTCATTTGGAGATTCTCTTGTGGCAAATACAACGAATGGAAGACCTTTATCCCAGTCTTTCTGATGTTCCAAACAGTATTTCTTGAGCATCGATTTGAGTGTTTCATGATATCTCTCCAACGCTCCTTGGGTCTGGGGATGGTAAGCTGAAGACGTGATCTGGGTGATGCCCAACTCTTTCAGAGACTGCTTGAAAACATTTGACATGAAATTACTTCCCCGGTCTGACTGTACCTCCTTGGGCAGACCAAACTTTGTGAAGAACCCTAGCATTTCCTTAACCACGTTCTTTGCTGAGATATTTCTAAGTGGAATGGCTTCAGGATAACGAGTAGCCATATCAATCAGGGTCAGCACATAAGAAAATCCTGAAGAAGTCTTAGGAAGAGGGCCCACAATATCCACCAACACACGGGTGAATGGCGCCTCAAAAGGAGGAATGGGAACTAAAGGTGCAACCTTTTCGGTCTGATTACACTTCCCCACAACTTGACAGGTGTGACAAGACTTACAATACCAGGAAACATCTCTGAAGATACCTGGCCAGTAGAAGTGTTTCAAAATGCGTGCCACAGTCTTCCTCACTCCAAGGTGTCCTGCCAAACTGGAATCATGAGCCACTCTAATGATATCCTGCCTACAAACACGAGGGATGACAACTTGATGTACAACCTCCCATTCACAGTCGGCTGATGCTGTTGGGGGTCTCCACTTCCTCATAAGTACTCCTGACTTCATATAATAACAAGTAGAAGCACCAGCTGACTCTTCCTCACTGCAATCAGAGTTAGCTAGACCTTTCAACTCAGGGTCAGCAACCTGCAACTCAACCAACTCTTGACGAGACAAATTATCAACACTACGGGGTACTGCCTCATCTGGTGAGTGGTCCAAATTAGCAAGAAAAGTGTCAGCTAGGATAACATCATCATCATCATCATTATCCTCTAAGTCACCAGTAACTTTAGACTTAGCCCTAGTGACAGCACATGCAGAGAACACATCAGGGACATCACAATCCTGGGCCGCAGCCACTGGCTCACTAGACAACTGAGGAGCTGGACACACTTGACTTCCACCAATATCATTTCCAAGTAAGAAAGTTACACCTGACATTGGGAGTGTCTCAACCAACCCAACCATAACGGAACCGTTAACAAAACCAGACTCTAAATTCACTCTGCACAGAGGGACAGAGAAGTAATTATTCCCTACACCTTGTAAGATTACAGTTTCATCAGAGGAATTAACATTAGAGCCTAGAACACTGGTCAGCATAAGGGATTGGCAAGCACCTGTATCACGATATATTTTAACTGATTTCCTGTCATTACTGTCGAGAGGACTGACAAAACCATCAGACAGGAAAATAGCAAATGAACTCTTGAGAGTGTCACTCACGTCACTGCTCAAAAGAGGAGCTCCATCATGAGAATCTAATTTACCCCTCAAAGCAGGTTCAGTTAACTCAGTTAAAGAATTCTGGGAACTCTCAAGGGTGGACACTAGACCAATTGACTGAATATTTAAAGACTCCTTTTTGTTCACATCACGCTGTCTCCTGAAACATTTCTCCGTAGTATGACCAAGCTTACTACAATAAGTACATTTACTTTTCTGAAATCTAGAGGTGAAGCTGGTATTTACTTCCTGAGAAACATCATCTTTATTCTCTTTCCTGTTACCTGTACTCTGAGTAGAGGCAACGTACTTACTCTCAGCTTTCCTTTTTTCTTTAGAATATCTCTTGTGAGTGAGAACATATTCATCAGCTAAAACTGCAGCATCAGACAAATTATCTATTCTTCTCTCATCAAGATATAGGCTTACATCTTTATTAACACACCTTTTGAAGTCCTCCAGCAAAATCATCTGCTTAAATTTGTCAAAATCAGAATCCACATTCTTAGAATTTAACCACTGCTCTAACAGATCTTTTTTGATTTTTGCATACTCAACATGGGATTGCTTATTTTGCTTATAAGTTGTCCTAAATTTTACTCTATAGGCTTCAGGAACAAGCTCATAGGCCTTAAGAATCAAGCTCTTAACGACATCATAATTATCAGATTGATCCTGAGGCAAAGATGCATAAGTTACTTGAGCTTTACCGGTGAGAACAGTTTGAAGGAGTACTGGCCAATACTTTTTGGGCCAATTAAAACCTGTAGCTACGCTCTCAAACGACTGAAAATACTTTGTTAAATCAGTTTCTTTAAAAGGAGGGACAAGTTTAACATTTTTAGCCACATTAAAATCATCAGAGCTAGATGATCCAGTTCCACATTGTTTCATGCGATACTCATGGTCTGCCTGAATCCTAGCAATTTCAACTTGTGCCTCAGCCTCCTTAGCACGAGCCTGAAACTCAGCCTCCTTAACATTTGCCTGAAATTCAGCCTCCTTAGCACGAGCCTCCTGGAGGGCTAGCTGTAACTTTGCTAATTCAGTCTGCGTTTGCTCATTTGGAGGAGTTACATTAAACAAGCTTTCATTAATCATGTCAACAATTTGATCTTTAGAATGATGAGAGCGAACAGCAATTCCCAATTGTTGAGCAACAAGCTTAAGTTCATTCTTTGTTCTTTTTTCTACATCACACACTGTTTGCACATTTGACAAAAAATCTTTGGCTTCATCAAGTGTAGTAATAGTAGACATCATGAATAAATCACAATCACAAAATATCAAGCAATATCCTTATGATAATATCCTGAATATCCTGATAAGAGGTCGCCAAATTTATGTTACGTAACAGAGAATGATAATGTACACTTTAAGTGAGAATACTAAAAATCACTACTGTCCCGTAAAGTTCCAGGTTCAAAACAAAAGAGTTAGGTAAAATCACAAGTTAAAGTTTAATGCTCAAACTAACAACACAACATTCAGGACTCATAAGGATAATGTAATGGCAAAAACAGGTTAAATATATGGTTAACTGCAATAGCCTCTATTAACACGAAATTAGCAAGAGTAAATTTATCTAAGTCAGCCCTGATAAAATGAAAATACACTGGGTAATGCTCAGTTAATGCAAGATAAATTATTACAGATACAAAATATTATTACCAATGACTGACATCCAAACTTTACATTAATCACAAAAACCTCACTAGGCCTACAAATTAACACCTTATGCTATACAGTACAAGAACAAAATGTAATAACACTCATACTCAAATTACACAGCTGCTAGATGGCTGGAGACTTCCTGAGCACTCACAATAATAACAACTGTACAGGGGAGGACAGAGATGTGAACAAAATGAGGAGTAGATCTAAGTGGCAATAATGCAGAGACTGAGCTCATTATATAGGGGCCGGCAGAGCTTGATACAACTTGTAAGAAGGATGCGCAAATGAAGCCATGGGGACAGTGAGTTGACAATCCTGCTCTGAACAACAGAAAGAACGACTTACTCTACTATAAGGGAGGAGGGGGAGAGTGAGGTAGAACACGCTCGTGATCAAACATGCAGGATACTGTACGTTAGAATTACACAAAGGATGATGAAATCATAGGGTATGTAACAAGTGGCAGGGCAGGTGGTGGTGGTGGTGTATGGTGGAGTGGAAGTGCAGGTGGTGGTGGTGTGTGATGTTGTGTGGTGGAGTGGCAGGGCAGGAGGTGGTGTTGTGTGGTGGAGTAAGTGGCAGGGCAGGTGGTAGTATTGTGTGGTGTAGTGGCAGGGCAAGTGGTGGTGTGTGGTGGAGTGGCATGACAGGTGTTGGTGTTGTGTGGTGGACTGGCTGGGCAGGTGGTATTGTTGTGTGGTGGAGTGGCACGACAGGTGGTGGTGTTGTGTGGTGGAGTGGCATGACAGGTGGTTGTGTTGTGTGATGAAGTGGCAGGGCAGGTGGTATTGCTGTGTGGTGGAGTGGCAGGGCAGGTAGTATTGTTGTGTGTTGGAGTGGCATGACAGGTGGTGGTGGTTTGGGTGGAGTAGCAGGGCAGTTGGTTGTGATGTGTGGTGGAGTGGCAGGGCAGGTGGTGGTGTTGTGTGGTGGAGTGGCAGGACAGGTGGTGGTGTTGTGTGGTGGAGTGGCAGCGCAGGTGGTGGTTTTGTGTGGTGTTCTGTGGCGCAGTGGAAGGGCAGGTGGTGGTGGTGTGTGGTGTTCTGTGGTGGAGTAGCAGGCAGGTGGTGGTGTGTGTGGTGCAGTAGCAGGGCAGGTGGTGGTGTTGTGTTGTGGAGTGGCAAGGCAGGTGGTGGTGTTGTGTGGTGGAGTGGCAAGGCATGTGGTGGTGGTGTGTGGTGCAGTAGCAGGGCTGGTGGTGGTGCTGTGTGGTGGAGTGGCAAAGCAGGTGGTGGTGCTGTGTTGTGCAGTAGCAGGGCAGGTGATGGTGTTGTGTGGAGTGGCAGGGCAGGTGGTGGTGCTGTGTGGTGGAGTGGCAAGGCAGGTGATGGTGTTGTGTGTGGAGTAGCAGGGCTGGTGGTGGTGTTGTGTGGTGGAGTGGCAAGGCAGGTGGTTGTGTTGTGTGTGGAGTGGCAAGGCAAGTGATGGTGTTGTGTGAATGTATATCATGTGAACTTGTTTGAGGAGTGCCAAAAGTAGGATTTATATTTTTAGTTCTTCTATTGTAGATTTTTTTTTTTTTTTATGCTAGGAAGAAGGAACAAAAGGCCACGAGCGCGCAATAACTGTTCCCTCCAAGAGAAAAACAAAATACAAAAGAGAGCCAAATTCAAGATCCAATCATTTCGAGGTGCCTGGACACAATGCGATTGAATGACTGGAGATCATAGGAAGCAGGATATACAGACAAAGGGAGACAGTTCCAGAGCTGTCCTGTGGCATAAATGAAGAACTGGGAGTAACGGTTAACTCTTGCATTAGAGAGTTGGACAGAAAAGGGATGAGAGTTTGCTGCTAGACGGGTGCTATGCTCCCTTCGAAGGGGTGGAGGAATGCAAGCAGACAGTTCAGAGGAGCAGTGACCATTGAAGTAGCGATAGGAAAGAGATAAAGATGCAACAGTGCGGCGAAGAGACAGAGGTTGAAGGGAGCCAGTAAGAGGAGGAGAGTTAATGAGACGAAAAGCCTTTGACTCTACCCTATTGAGAAGAGCTGTATGTGGGGAACCTCCCCACACATGCGAGCTGTACTCCATACAGGGGCGGATAAAAACCCGTGTATAGAGTCAACAATTGTGCAAGGGTAAAGAAGGAGCTGAGTCGGCTTAGCACACCTAATCTCCTGGAAGCAGATTTTACAAGAGATGTAATATGATCTTTCCAAGATAAGTCCCGAGTGAATGAAACCCCAAGCATGTTCAATGATGATGCAGGATTAAGCTGAATAATATTAAACATTAGTGGGTATACCTGTGGAAGATTTTGTTGGGTTGATAGGTGTAAGAACTGAGTCTTTGATGCACTAAAAACAACAAGATTATTTTTTACCCCAGTCAGAGATATGAGCCAAGTCAGTTGGAGAGTTGAGAGCATATAGCACGGATGAAATTGTTTTTTGCAGAGCGAAGAACAGACTTAGCACGATTCCGGGCAGAAACGTAAAGATGATGTGATTCAGGGTTGGGTTGGCTCCGGTACCTTTTATAGGCCCTCTCCTTGGTGCGGACAGCATTAGAACAAGCGTGATTAAACCAAGGCTTTCTTGCGTTAGAGAAAGGATATGAGAAAGGAATGTATGCTTCCATGTCCGAGGGAAGAACCTCCGTAATGCGCAAGGCACACTCAGATGGCTCCCGGCCATGGAAGAAATAATCATTCCAGGGAAAATCAAAGAAGTACTGCTAGAGGGCCTACGAATCCGCAGCTCCAAAGTGCCACAGACGACGTTTCCCTGGAGGGTCCACAGGCCGTACCGGCGTGATAGGACAGGTTAAGGTGATAATGTTGTGATCGGAGGAGCCCAACGGAGAGAAAAGATTAACAGTGTAAGCAGAAGGATTAGTTGTAAGGAAGAGGTCATTAGTATGTTGGAGCTCTCTCCAAGGCGGTCAGGGATACGGGTAGGGTGCTGTACAAGCTGCTCTAGGTCATTAAGGATAGAAAAGGTGTAGGCTTGTTTACCAGGTGGATCAGTGAAAGGAGAGGAGAGCCAAAGGTGGTGGTGAACATCGAAATCTCCTAATATGGAGGTTTCAGAGAAAGGAGAAACGGATAGAATGTGTTCCATCGTAGAAGTAAGATAGTCGAAGAATTTTTGATAGTAGAATTAGGGGATAAGTAAACAGATTTAATCGGTCCCCTATTTAATTAAACCCTTGTTTTGATGACTTTATCTGATCCTACCGTCCTGAATTCCTCGAAAAATATTTAGCACTCTGAAATATTTCCAGTGAGTCAAGAGTGTTCATGATGTATCTGCTCTGCCGTTGATGTGGATGGATGAGAGAGAGAGAGAGAGAGAGAGAGAGAGAGAGAGAGAGAGAGAGAGAGAGAGAGTTTGGCCGTGGAATCTTTGTCCGTGGGACTTCGCACACGCAATAGATGTGAGGTAACGGGCAAGCTTGTAAAAAATAGCTCTACGTCCTGCCCTCCGTACATCTCCCAAGAACCGCCCATCCCCTCGTGTCAATTTCAGTAACACTGAAGCAGACCAGTACGTTGTACATTCAAAGAATGCATTCAGCAAGGCCTCTAATTAGATTCCCTTTTCTCGTGTCATTTTCCCTGTATTTATAGGAGGTTATACGTAAGTCTTTTACAGTAGATGAACATACAGAAGATCCAACATTCAGTTTGATGTCCATGTGGTGAATGTAGTGTTTCACAAATGTTCTTTGATGCTGATAGTCAGACAGAGCCAGCGCCGTGACGTTAAATTTCCCTTGGTTATTGTTTGTGGTGTGGATGTCATAACTGAGGGGGTTGTGTGAAGCTACACCACTGTCACTTCGAGATCAGTATGTGGTGTGGCTGTCAGTGTTAAGTTGTGTGAAGGCACATCACTGTCACTATGAGATCATTATGTGGTGTGGATGTCTGTAAGTTGTTTGAAGCCACATCACTGTGACTGTGATATCAGTATATGGTGTGGCTGTCAGTGTTGAGTTAGTTGTGTGAAGCCACCTCAGTCACTACGAGATCGTATGTGGTATGTCTGTCAGTGTTAAACCACACGATCTTCAGCCTCAGTCTTTCTCGGTGATAGTGTTCTTTTTTTTTTTTTTTTTTTTGTCTTTGTATCAATATGTTGCCGCAAAAGTTACACATGTATGTATGTATGTATTTACCGTTTGTGTGTGCAGGTTACATTTCCACATGTCTGCCACAAACCAATAACCTTGCAATTCCCTCACTGTCACTGCTTTAGTTTTGCCGTAACCTGCACTTGTTTGGATCCTTTCTCCACAGCGACACATGTGCGTTTTTGTTACACGCATACGCGCGCTTACCAGCAAACACAAACACACACACACACACACACACACACACACACACACACACACACACACACACACACACACACACACACACACACACACACACACACACACACACACACACACACACACACACACACACACACACACACACACACACACACACACTGTACACATTTACAAACACAACCAGGTGCATTCTTATGCACTACCGAATTTTCCCTCAGCCTGTATGTAAATGATAATCCTGGCCATAAAATACCTTGACGGATTTGCATTTGAAGTAGCCCGAGTGGAGTGTTATTCTCCTCTTTGAATGTTGAGATAATGACGAACCATTCCCGGCAGACTGACTGCATGACATTTTTACTGACTGACTGTAAGCAGCGGAATAAAATATTCAAGTAGTGTCCTTACCGAAGTGTCATCATTATTTCCAAAAGTATTACAATCAGGGTAGTCGCAGCAGCTAATGTCTTCATCACAAACATATGATTACAAGGCTGATAATGACCATAACCGATACTGTCATCTGAAGATATTATTGCTCTCATACAACACTCAACAGATTCACCAAAAGCGATTTTACAGCCATGTCAGGAATAAAGTTTGTACTGGGATAAATCTACTGAATCGTCACTGTTCCACTCATTAATCAGTTACACTGAACAATTGCATGTACAAAATGTGGGTGTGTGTATATATATGAGGATCTGTCCCTTCTCCCCTTGGGGCTAAGATACGAACGAATGTGTGTATGTGGATGAGTAAATTGGGAGTGTGTCGTCTTGTTTTGGCTACCTCATTTTCTTTGGGGGAAGCAGCCTAGGTATATATATATATATATATATATATATATATATCGTCATCATCATCAGCCGTTGAGGTCCACTGCAGGACCGGCCTTTCCCTACCGAAGCAGGGATGATACAGCCAATGTATCTCTACCTAGTGGCTTAGGCTTTCTGGTAGTGACTCTATGTAGGGTGAGAAGTGCTTGTGAGTGTGACTGTAGTGGCTTTGGATGTGTGTGTAGTCTGTGAACCAAGTGTAATCGGCCCGCCTTAAGCCGATTGGGTGCAAGCATACTAGTATGCGACACTGGTTCAACCACAGCACCCCTTGTGTCCGCCAAAGTAACAAGAGGCTTGGTGAAAGCTTCCCAAAGTGTTTACAACTCTGGCGGGAGGCGAACCCCTGCTCACCAGTGTGCGAAACGCACTGTACCACTGTACCACAGAGGCTCATATATATATATATATATATATATATATATATATATATATAAAATGAGCAGATGGAGAGAACACTTTAAGGAATTGTTGAACATAGAGAATGAAAGTAATGCAAGTATAAGTGACTGGGGAATGACTGGGAGAAAGAGGGATGTGAAAAGAAAGGAGGAAATCAGTAGGATGGAAGTTGTGGGAGCAATGAAGAAAGTCGAAATGGGAAAAGCCCCAGGAGTTGATGGAGCGTGTGGTGACATGCTAAAGCATGGGGGAGAGATAATAGTAGAATGGATGTGGAAGATGTGTAGATTGGCCTGGGAGGAAGGTGATGTCCTGAAGGATTCGAAGTCAAGTATAATTGTTCCCCCTGTACAAAGGAAAAAGGGAAAAAGAATTGTGTGGTAATCATAGGGGCATTAGTCTTCTTAGTGTAATGGGAAAAGTGTATGGTAGGATACTTATTGACGAAGAGGGAAGTTTTAGGAATGGAAGAGGTTGTGTAGATTAGATATTCATTCTTAGGTCTTTAGTGGAAAAGTTTCTAGAGAAGGGAAAGAAGTTGTATGCGGCCTTCATGGATTTGGAGAAAGCATATGACAGGATGAATCGACAAGGATTATGGAAAGCATTAAGAATGTATGGAGTAAATGGAAAGTTGTTAAATGCCGTGAAGAGTATGTATGAGGGAGCTAAGTCTGTACTGCGTGTAGACAGTGAACTGAGTGAATTTTTCTATTTGAAGGTGGGATTGAAACAAGGATGTGTCATGGCTCCATGGTTGTTGAATCTGTATATGGATGGGGTTATAAAAGAGATACTAGGTAGGGCAGTGGATGTTAGAGCGGCCCTAATGAGAGAGGGCAGTGAATGGAAACTCCCTGTACTTCCGTTTGCAGATGATACTGTGTTGTTGAGTGAAGACGATGGGGAGATGCAAGGCTTGGTGAATGAGTTTGGGAGTGTGTGTAAGAAACAAAATCTAAAGGTGAATGTACGGAAGTGTAAAGTTATGGTCTTTGAGAGAGGTGAAGTCAGTGAATGTACAGTGAGGTTGGATGGTGAGTAAAGGGAAAATGTGAGTACTTTTAAGTACTTGGGTAGTGTGATGAGTAAGGATGGAAGTTTACAGGGTGAAGCGCTTGAAAGGGTACAACAAGGAAGAAAGGTTGCTGGTTCTTTGAAAGCAGTGATAAGAAACAGGGATGTGAGCACGGAAGTGAAAATAAGTTATTGCATGACAGTATTGTGATACCAACTCTAATGCATGGAAGTGAAGCTTGGACCTTGTTGGAGGGACAAGTAAAAAAAGTGAGAGCAGTGGAAATGAATTGTTTGAGAGGAGCATGTGGAGTCACAAGGAGAAACTGACTGACAAGTGAGGACGTGAAGGAGTGTTTTGGTGTGGATGTGTATGTGATAGGAAGCATTAGGAGAAACATATTGAGGTGGTTTGGTCATGTGGAGAGGATGGAGAGCAAAAGACTGACAAGGAGAGTGTATGTGAGTGAGTTAGAGGGAGGGAGAGGGAGGGGGAGACCAAGGATGAGATGGAGGGATGAAGTGGAGAGGTATATGAGAGGGGGGGTTGTGAGCTGGGAGCAGAACAGTGAAATGGCAGGGGGATAGGGCGACATGGAAACGATTTGTTTGTGGCCACCTCTTATGGGAGTAAGACGTCTGGCAAAATATATATATATATATATATATATATATATATATATATATATATATAGATAGATAGATAGATAGATATAATATGGACGGGGTTCGGCCTGTGAGTTTCATTCGATTCACTTGGTGGAAGACAGACAGTGATGCCATCAAACAGACTGGAGCACCTGGACCAACATGGACTGTGCTGCCAGCAAACAGGATGGTCCTCCTGGATCTGCATGGCCTGTGTTCCCATCAGACAGGCTGGGCCATTTGAACTGACTTGGCCAGTTCTACCAGCAGACTGGCTGGGCCATGTGGACCAAAATGGTGAGTGATACGAGAAGACAGGCCACCCTATTAAAAGAGTTCTAACTTTCGATATGATGCACCAGCTGCGATGTCACAAAGCGCCTGCAGATGTTCCTGTACTTACGTAATGTCGGACATCACTGGATGCTTATTCTTATCCATAATTATATAATGTACGAACATTAACTATTATCCTCCCGATGACTAAGATCCTCAGGGTTTTATCCAGGAACTTGTGACAGGAAAATTTTCCTGAATTGTCCGAGTAAGTTAGCGCCCTCGTGAACTCTGGTCTCCTTTAGTACCCACGCTATTTGGTTTTATCCCCTTCCATCTTCCTCTGCATCACTTCCTCTCTCTGCCCTCCCTCCTTTCTGCCCCTGTGTTCACGTGTCATCGTCAGTCCGTCTCACTCTACAGCTTCGTTTTTCTTCCTTTCCCTATTTCCTTCACTACCTCTCTTTCCCTGTTTCTACTCTCTACCTCGACTTCTCTCTCAGTCGCTCTCTCATTTATTCTCTCTACATCATTCCCTCCCTCCTTTCCTGCCCTTCCTTTGTTTCTCCCATCCTCTTTTCCACCCGTATCCCTCTCTGTTTCACTTCTCCAATCCCTTCCCTTTTTGTCCTTATCTTTACCTCTCTCTCTCTCTCTCTCTCTCTCTCACACACACACACACACACACACACACACACACACACACACACACCTCAGCAGTACTGTCTTCCCTCTTATTAAGTGTACATTCCTCGGTCATTTTCCCTCTTACCCTTCTTTTTTCATCTCTCTTCAGTACCATGTCTTTTCTTTCTTTGTCCCTTGTCTTCCCTTCTTTCCTCCACACCTCTGTTATCCATATCCCCTTCACCCGCAGACCCAGTCAACATCAGTCTTCAACATCACATAGTTTTTCGTGTGTTATTTTTCCGCAATACCCTTTTCCCTTATATCCTGTTTCTCCGTATTTGCCCCATCCCTCGAGCCTTCAGCCTTAATCCTGTCACTGCCATGGTGTCTCACGCACAGTTTTAACCTGTGTTTTCGTGGGGCTCTTCTTTCTTTTAGACCAATTGAGACCGATCTAAGCTTTCTAGACCTACTAGATGCTCGCGAGAATGGATTTTAGACCAGTACCGTCCTGAATGCTGCTCTGTTGGCTGGAGGACGGAGGAGGCGGGGCCATGAAGGATTTGGCTGACTTACATGAGAGAAAGATTGGGATGATAATAAATCAGTTTTGCTCTAAATATCTTCGTTATCAGCGTACACAGTAGCTGTTTCTATGTCATATAAATGAAAATATGTGATAACTCGTCTGTGTCACTGTTAGAATCGTGGTAATTGGTTCTTATTTCGCCATGAATTGAAATAACCGTGCAGCTTACCCTTTGAGTGGAAACAAAACTGTAATAATTGAATGTAAGGGGTGTAGTACTTGTTCTTAAGGAATTATTACTGAGCATTATTTGTATGTGCCATCATTACCTTACAGTTATCCAGAGGGATTCACAAATTCAGTCATAACTGGTGAATTTTTTCAGTTCAGGTTGAAACCACTATTCATTACAAGTAACATGTACATTTATATCACTGTCCTGTGTCAGTGTTGGCTGTCATTTGTGCGAAATTCGATTTAAATAGATATTGTTTACTTCTATCCATCAATTTGTCATATCAGCTGTTTATCCCTTAGCACGGGACGCTCATGCCTGTCCATATTGCCCAGTGCTACATCGCATTCTTGTGAGCAGGACTGAGTGTTCTGTTGGTGCTTATACGTATTTGTGGACACACAGAAACAGACTGGGGGCAGGAGAAGATATCGGTGCAGGTCATGTAGCTACTTACATATATTTTGTAACCATGAATTTTATAGCAGAAGTTGACTAACATGTATTATTTCTTGCTGCTGGTAATTTTAAATGTCTAATTATATATTTGATTTACTTTGAGATGGATGAATGTCACAAAATAAGCTTTGTGTATGTGACGTAATGAAATAATCACCGTCACAACAGCTACTCATCTTTATACCGTGTTTTATTTCCTTTAATTAATATCTTCATTGCTTGTAATACTCATGAAGCTTGTCGAAGGTGTTTTATAAGTCACAGCTTTGTTACTTATATTCTTACTGTTATAGGATAGAACTTTCAAAGAATTTACACAAAACCGAGATCAGTTCGCCGCAGGCCAGCATTTGTTCCTTTGCTGTAGACTTTGTACATCTCTGGAGCATGAATCACCAGTGCACCAGAACAGAGTGTTTCCCCATGTAGGAGCTGATGACAGGAAGGCGGAGACAAACTGAGTCTTGAGACGTGGCAAGCGACGGAGTGAAGGAGTGAAGGAAGTCAGAAGGAATGAGGTAGGGAATTTGGACGAAGAGATGGGTGATACATAACAATGATCAGTCGAGTCATATACACAAACTGTTATGAGTCTGACAGGGTTAACCAACACCAGTTATTGAACAGAGGGGCTCCAGGTTTCATCAGAAAAGTTTAACGAATGCCGAGTATTTAGCCAGAGAGAGAGAGAGAGAGAGAGAGAGAAAGAGAGAGAGAGAGAGAGAGAGAGAGAAAAACACTGAAGGCAGGGGAGGAGACAGCTGTATCTTGAATGTGAGGAGAGGAGGGGAAGAAGGGAAGCAAAAAAATATACGGAAATAGTGACGGTTGAGTGAGGGAGCTGGGAGGAAGGTAGAGGAAATGTAACAACAATTCATTATTTTCAGATCGACATAACCTCTGTTATGACAAGAATAATCACTAGAACCAGTCTCATATAGAGGGAAGCTTTCCCTGCCTTTGACACTAGCCTATCCGAGCTGGGAATGAGAATGTAAATGCTGTACTGATGGTGAGGGAGAGATATACAGGGAGTGGACGCACATATCACTGGTAATTTGGTCAGTTTTGTAGACAGCGTGGTATATGACAGTGTTCAGTGCCAGAGTGACGTTGTGTCTGTTACCCTGACCAGACTACCCACATCAGAGGCAGGCGGAGGCGGTGATTACACCGGAGACACAAATCTTTACTTAGCGATCCTCTTCCTTTTCTCCCCGTCCTTTTCTCCTCGTCTTTCCTTTCGCCTCTCTCTCTCTCTCTCTCTCTCTCTCTCTCTCTCTCTCTCTCTCTCTCTCTCTCTCTCTCTCCATTATGTTTTTCACCACCGTCTCTTGCCTTTGCTCCAGCTGCTGTATATTTTCAGCTGCTCACATTTTCCATCCATGGTTCCCCGGCCGCCAACCCCATCGGAAAAACAGGAAACGTGTAGGTAAAATCACAGGGGAAAGGCAGCAGCAGCAGCAGCAGTTTAATTATTGTTTTTCTGTTATTTCATTTTTGTCGACTTATCTGTGATAAAATTCCTGGCTGGACTTCTTAAAGAGAATAAGGTCTCTACGTCTCACCAGTTCTTCAGTTTTCATAACACTTTCTTTTTTTGTTTCTTTATACCCCTGACTCACTGGGTATTTCCTTTAAAATAAAACAATAAGGAAAAGAAAGAAGAAGAAGGAACCCAAGGTTGAGTGCATGGAAGTACTGTCCCATCTAAAGAAAGCTGAACTGAAAAATAACCATCATCAAGTTCCGTCCATTCGAGATCCGTGGACACTGCACATACAAGATGCCAAGACGAGGGGATTTGGGCAGCAGCGAAGACAGATTAAGAAAAAAAAACTTCAGACCTAACCAGGTGCATAGATGATACATTGGAATTGCCGGTTGACTCTTGATTTAGAGAGTTTGACAGGAAAAAGAGAGACTGAGCCGCTAGACGGGTGCTGTGTGCCGACGTAATGGGAAAGGATGCAAGAACAACACTCAGAATAACAATGACCAGAGTATCAGCAGTGGAAGGGAAGAGAAATGCAGCATTGTGGTTGAAAGAGAATTAATTTGTGTGATGATCCCCCAACACACGTCTGCGGTACTACACCGAGGGATGAAGAAGTTCCCCGTACAAGGTCAGCGACTGATAAAGAAGTTAAAGAAAGTACACTGTCATTTCAGCATACCTAACCCCTGGGAAGGTGTTTTAAAAGAATTAATATGTTCTTTCCCTGTTAGATTACTAGAAAATGTGACACCAAGGCTAATGAGAGATGAAGGACTGGGCTGTGTGTTGTTGACAGGTAAGAGATACTCTTGATGAAAGATCTTGAGTAGCTGACTGATGAAGGAACTGAGTTGTTGAGGCATTAATAACTGAGGGGTCAGGCGTGACATGTCTTATCCCGTGATTGTTGTGATGGATGCTCTGAGAATTGGGTTGAAAATTGAAGAAGTCAGAAACGTATGAGAATATAGTTCTTAATGTATTGTACAGTTCAGCTCGTTGATGAATAATAGGAAAATGATGGTGAAAGGATAGAACCCTGAGGAACATCACTAAGTGATTATCTTTGAAGAACAGTGGCCAACTACAACTAAAGCTGTATAATATCGAGAGCGAAAACTTGAAATAAAGGACAGAGTGAAGAAAAAGAACCTTTGTAGGGCTGTGTGGATAATGATGGTTTGTACCAGACTGTTCAGTGTTCACACGTGTCACCCTACTCGTTCTTGTGTCAGATGACATATCTAATTTTATTTTTCCTTCCTCCAGACAGTTTTATTTATCTTGGGAATTCTTTTGTAGTGAAGGGGTTAGTGGAAAGTATGTCTATCCCAGCTAGTTAGAAAAAAGTCCCTGTTAAGCAAGATAAAATCATCTGGAGATACCAAGAATGAAGTTAAGAATAGGATAGTTGAAATACCCACAGGTACTCGACGCTGAATGTATAAAAACTCTGCCATTAGCTGTATAACATGACCCATAATGCTGATCAGGTATCCCAGTACGATATTTTTACTGAATAAAGAAAAAAACAATGGTGACTGATTGACACGTTGCCGTCCATTCCGCTGCCTGTAAAATGACACTCCATTACTCGTAATTATGAGGACATTGAACCATTTTTTTTTTTTTTACCCTTGCGCATCCGCACATTCCAACGAAGCGTGTGTGTGTGTGTGTGTGTGTGTGTGTGTGTGTGTGTGTGTGTGTGTGTGTGTGTGTGTGTGTGTGTGTAGAAAAACAAAGATATAAAGTGGTCCATTTTTTTCTTGAGTTTATAAATGTATCGACCATCCGAACCCAGTTCCCCCCCCCCTTCAACCCTCTTGCAGCCCACACTTAGCCAGACTTACTCCCGATGGTAAGCACATGTACTCCAGGTGAAAACAACTTTTCGCTCGTTACCTGTCTGTATCGTCATCAGCGTCATTCATCCCTTCCCCCCCATCTTCATCGCTTTTCAAGGTTCATTCGCAGTTGTTACCGGTATTTATGAAAGTCGAAGATTGCTGGCACTGTAATGCTAATGAAGCACGTTGTTATCTCCAGTAAATGTAGCAAGTGATTAGGTGGTAATTATCATGAGTACAGTACAAGGAAGTCTTGCATAATTACAAAAAAATTAAATATTTGTTTTCCAAACCTGCGAGGATTGTGCGTCGCAAGTCACCCTCAGAAGGATCATCTCTTACGACTTAAAAGATTTCGATTCTGGAAACATTTAGCTTGGAGGGAACACGGTAGTCGGGTGAGGACAGCCCCGCTATGGCTCCTGGTGGTAGTGTTTGATTTAAGTTGTTTTGTGATGGTCAGTTTTGGTGTACAGTACTGTGCACCTTGATCTGATTACTGACATTAAATCGTTCACCACTTCGCTTCCATTATCATTTTAGTTTTTATTATTATTTCATCCGTCCTCCCCACGGTTGTTTTCGCGATTTTCGAAGTCTTTAGCATTACCTAAATTCACCTCTGAAGAAAATCTGCAGAAGCAGTGCAGAGTTTTCTATATAGTTTATTACATTACTCGTACTAGGAATCAGGGGAGGTGGCCTGGAGGGCAGATCTGCGATTTTCACCCTTCCTTTAACTTACTTATCTCTTCCACTTCTCCTTTCTCCTCTCTCCTATTCCACGCATTAAGTCTCTTTCTCTACCTCTCCCTACGTCTTACTCCCCTCTGTATTCTCCCTCATTCCACAAAGGAAATAATCCCAGTGTGTTTCTGGTCTGCAGGTCACTGAAGGGGCCGGGACAGCAGGGTGACAGGGTTGAGTTGGGTTTAGTGGACTGAGGCCCCGGGATGGACTTCCATTTTTCATTCTTCCCTGAAAATCCTCTACATCTTTCACTCTGTCACTCTTTTAACCTTTTGCACATTTCTGCCCCCACTTATCATCCTCTTCCATCTCTCTCTCTCTCTCTCTCTCTCTCTCTCTCTCTCTCTCTCTCTCTCTCTCTCTCTCTCTCTCTCTCTCTCTCTCTCTCTCTCTCTCTCAGCAACTGTCTTGCACAGGTATTGGTAAGCTTGCTCCTCCTCTTGACCCGTAGTGTGTATTTTTTCAGCAAAGGTAAACTGTGGGTAATTACAGGACAGCCCTCAGACCTTGGCAGTCGGTACAGCTGTTAGGCCCAGACTCCGTCTCACACTTGTCGCTCACCCACACAGTCCTTTCCTTTAATGGTTGGATGCATCTGTAGTTCTGGTTTGAGTATATACCGAGATTTTTTAAGCTAGCCCTTATTAAAAGCCAAGAAGTTTGATTAAAAATAGACCTTCTCGTTCAGCTGAAAGTTTGCGTCCCTGTCTGTCGGTTTCTTTTTCGTAAAGTTGGTGTGGTGTGTCAAAAGAGCCGCCAACACGATCTGTCACAACACTAATTTTATGCCGTGTTTTTACAAATGTTGTCGGATGGTACAGCCACACAGGCTGGCATCTCCACCACCTTACATTTCGTGTGGTGTTATATGCGGTGTGGATGTCAGTGTTGAGGAGGTAATGTGAAGCCACACCATTGCCTGACCGGCATGGATTGAAGCGTCCTAAATGAACTGGATTTAATTTAATTGCATATTACCTAACTGGACGTAAGTGGCCCTAAACGAGCCTAAAATAGCACGAATGATCCAAACTTGCCTCGTTAGGATGTTATGGTGCAGCTGTGTTGTGTTGTGTTATTACTTGATAATAACTCAAGTCCCGATGGATTTCGTTAAATCAGCCACCATTATAAAAGGCTGCCCTGCAAACCCATTAGTAGTATTATTATGGTGTCCACATTAACATGGGGACCAAACTGTATTTCCTCAGTTTCTTTGTTTCAGTTTTCAGTGTAGTGCTATTCCTTCATTTCTTCGCCAGTTTACATGAAACTTGCTACAAACGTTCCTTTGACAAATATTCCCAGACACCTTTTCACTTTTTTGATTTAGGCCTTATAAGGGGTTTCATAGAATCAAAAGTCAATACGGTACAATGCAGTACTTGGTAACAGCAGGAATAGTTGTAACCCCAGGCACATGTCTACGTGAACCCAGTGGACCACAGGACACCTACACTGCAGTCCGATATCCTCCTATGGCGAAGTGGAGAGGAGTTGAGTAACGTTTTTTGTATCCAGGCAGGTCCTCCGTCCAGGTGCATCGGCGTCCCTCTCCAGCGCCACCTACTGTACATTTAGTGAAATGTTGCGACACGAATCCATAGATTCAGCTATTACAAAGTGGGAGATGGACATGAGCCTCTTGCAATGCTGGAGATTTTTACATGGAAGCCTTTCTGCATTCGTTTGGAGAAGTTGTCAATCTTTGTTGTGTGTTTACTACTTCTGCATGGGCTTAGACTCGCAGAGTAAAGAATAGCAATTAGTACTTCTGTTGACTTGGTATAATGAAACTCTATTGGGATGATCACTACAAAAATCTTAAGAAGTTCCGATCGACTCCTGGCACAAAAGGACTAAATATTGAAGCAAACAGTATATCATCAGGATTGTCAAGCAGTCAGAATATCGTCGGTGATGTCAGTAGATGGGATATCAGAGTCCCCTTGAAGTCGACCAAAGAAATTACGAAGCCGATTTCTCTCTCTCTCTCTCTCGCTCTCTCTCTCTCTCTCTCTCTCTGTCTTTGGATGGGACGTAAACAGCATATATGAAATGACCAACATAATCAAGTAGTACGCTTTACTAAGGTACTGAATAGTTTCCGGCGTCAGCAGATAATTTTAAGTTACTACAGCACTTGGGTTGTAATGCTGCCTCTGAATTATTATACCCAGGAATGCAGTATCTTGTCTGAGATCCACTTCATCTCAGATATGCTGTTGAATTCCTCCATTGTTCCATCATATTGCACCAGAATTAAGAATTCCCAAATTTCTCACGCGAGTACCATGTATAAGGAAGAAAATTCCATCGGATACCTGGGGTTACTGCTTAGAGGGGGTGAAGCCTGATGTGGAATGGTGGTGGTGCGGATGATGGTGATGATGTTTAAAACTTGCATAGACTGACGGAGTGTGAAGGTGAGATGGGGTGACGGTGGTTACAGTGAGTGTGAGGGTGACGGGGGTGCCAGTGAGTATAAATTTCAGAGAGGGTGAGGAGGAGAGTGAGGGTGAGGAGGCAGCAGCGAGTATAAGGGTGGGGTGGGGGGTTCCTGTGACTGATGTTGAGAGGGGGTTAATAGTTAGGGTGAGAAAGGTGAAGGGAGGTAGCAGAGAGGGTGAAACGGGTGACAGTGACTGTGAAGGAGTGAGCGGTGAGGGAGTGGCAGTTAGTGTGGTGGATGGGATGGTGGTAGTGCGTGTGAGGGTGAGGAGGTGGCAGTGGGTGTGAGGATGAGAAGGGCTGAACAGAGGGCTCACGAGTTGGGAATAAAAGAGGAGAGGAGAGCAAGTACTTGTTGTGTGTGGAGGGTATCCTGAGTGGCAGAGAGAGAGAGAGAGAGAGATGCGATTTAGAAAAGAAGTCAATCGATAAAGGCAACTTAAGAGATGAAACATAACCCTTATATGAGTGGAAGAAGTGAAAAGGAGTATTAGAATTTAACATAAAATTACTTGGATGTCCTTAGGGATTTAATTCTAGTTAATTCCAGCTGATGTTGATATTATAGGCCTAATTACCCTGTTACTCTCGAGTTTGTGATGTGTTGGGGTGAGTTACAATAGTAAGTGTACAAGGGTCTGTAAGTTATGATCATGCAGAGTATGATTTGAGGTTATATACTTTATTTTGGATTTTTTTTTACCTCCCCAGAACATACGGTTATAATTTTATGTATATCAGTGACACCTCGAGCACTTACATGGCAAAGTAAAATTATATTATCACCCAGTCCGAGGCATCCTCACATTTTTTTTTTTTAATCCACATTCGGTAACAAGTCTGAAATGCGAAATACAGTATTATATTTCAAAATAGTGTCGGGTACTGGGATGAGCAGAAATTTATATTTTGGACTACAGTTACATGTGAAAGAAATTACATGACAGTTATTTTCCTGCAATTTTTCCTGCACGACTTTTCTATTTCCAGATAAATGTGAGGAATGTGAGTATACTGTATATATTAGCAGACTTAAAAAAAGAAACATGGAATTTTTTTGATTGTCTGTTATACGAGCTGGTATATAAATTGGCCATGATTCCGTAGGATGTGTGGGTCCTTCGGTGGTACTAAAGACTCAGTCTGTAGCCGTAGTGTTTGGCACCAGGTCCACTATCGGTTTACGAATACAATGAAGACATTTTTATTCACATTTGACACGTAAATATTACCAACTTGCTTTAACCGTTTGGATATAACCCTGGATTGCCTCTCCAAAGTGGTAGGTTCAATATTTTGTTATAATTATCAGTTGAAGTAATGTGCTACACACCTGCCTTGTCATTTCATAACGCTGACCATATTAACTAGTGGTAATTAGGACTCATTATTTATCACAAAGGGCGTTGATTGGTTATGGAAAACCCAGTCAGTAGCTTCACCAGTGGTTTCAGTACTGACCCTGACTTGTATGTTGTCTCTCTCTCTCTCTCTCTCTCTCTCTCTCTCTCTCTCTCTCTCTCTCTCTCTCTCTCTCTCTCGATCCAGGAGTCTTACCGATATAACCTAACCCATCCCACACTATAACTTGACCAACCCACAGTCATACCCATACCTAACCCAGGCATTTTCTATCGCAACCCACAGGCATTCCCTTACTTAATCCAGTTCTTCGTTAACCAAGCCCAGACTTATAACCTAACTTAACCGAGTCATTTGCCGACTAAAGCCACACTCATACCCTAAACTAACCCACTCCTTTGTTAACCAAACCCACACTCATAATCTAACCTAACCCGGTCATTTTCTAACCAAACCCACGCTCATAATCTAACATAACCCAGTCATTTTCTAACTAAATCCACACTCATTGCCTAACTCTAACCCAGTTATAACCTAAACTAGCCCAAAGTTGTAACGTAATCCAGCAAATGATCGGATCTTGAATTTGGCTCTCTCTTGTATTTTGTTTTTCTCTTGGAAGGAACAGTTTTGCGGGCTCGTTGCCTTTGGTTCGTTCTTCCTCATAAAAAAAAAACACACACACACACAGTGTCCTACCCAGTCCTAGCCTGACCGACACTAACTTACCCATCTCAGCCTCAGTAACATAATGTAGCACAAATTGACAGCCTAAGCCATAGTAATCTAGTCCTACTCATATAACCTCGTTAAAAGAAAAATAATTGTACGGGAAATCTATCACTGTGTGTAGTAAATAAGCCTGCAAACCTTTAATCCGAAATGGACTACAAATTAAGGTTTTTGGTAAATATTGGCGGTACAGTAGCATTATATGCACTACTGTACCGTATAAAGCTGAGTTACGCAAGGGTTCCTAATGGCAGTTGTTGAGACAACACATTCCACTTTCTTGCTGTGTCAGATTTGGTGGCAGTGATGTCTTTGGTGTGTTCAGTATAGTAATATCGTGGTCATGGTCATGTACTGCTCTGTGCTGCAGTCTTCTGTCCTAAAATCAAAGGCTTCATTTATCAAGGCATCAGACCCATGGTGCCATTATGGTGAGATGAAAGTGTTGAATTTTTATTTTAACTGAAGAAGGATCAGAGAGAGTCAGGCTGTGGAGGATCAATAGATCTGGTGCAGTTGTTGCTCGGTGTAGGGCGAGGGGGCGAGGTACTGAGGTGACCAGAGAAAGGGAACCCGAAGAAATCAAGAGAAAAATATTCAGGAGGTAGTTAGTGAAACTGAGGTTCACAGAAAGGCTAATGATGAAAGTGATCTTTCTTACTTCCTTTTGCCAGACGCCTTAATCCCGTAAGGGGTGGCCACAAACAAATCGCCTCTGTTGCCCTTTCCCCGCCAATTCACTGCCCTGCTTCTAGCTCACTCCACCCTCTCTCATATACCTCTCCACTTGATCCCTCCATCTCATTCTCGGCCTCCCCCTCCCTCTCTGCCCCTCCACCTCACTTACATACACTCTCCTTGACAGTCTCTCGCGCACCTCAGTGTTTTCTCCTAATGCTTCCTATCACATCCTCATCCACGCCACAACGCCCCTTGATTTCCTCATTTGTCAGCCTATCTCTCCATGTGACTCCACTTGCTCCTCTCAAATAACTCATTTCCATTGCTCAGATTCTTGACGTGTCCCTCCAACAACGTCCAAGCTTCATTTCCATGCGATAGAGTTGGTATCACAATACTGTCATGCAGCGGCATTTTTACTTCCATGCACGCTTCCCTGTTTCTTATCACTGCATTCAAAGAACCAGCAACCTTTCTTCCCTGCTGTACAGTGATGATGTTGATAATATGACAATGATGTTAATGATGATGAAATAATGGTAGCTGGAATCAGGAAAATGAACGGGACGCGGAAGAGTAGGGCGGGACAGTAGCACACAGCTTATAACAGCATAGATTTTAAAGAACTGGTGCAGACTGTGTTGGAGGTTAGCTGTATCTCTCGACTGATACAGCTAAGTGATCAACAGCGATTCTTGCGGGGGTGCGTGAGGTGACGAACGGCACGATACCCTTACACACTGGTTAATTTGTGGTAACAGGAAGGCCCAGGTGATCAACTGCAGTTCCTGCCAGGATGTATGAGGTAAAGAATGCTACGGTACTGGCACACACTGGCTAATTTGTGGCAGCAGGCAGGACAGACGCATGGCCATAAAATATAGATGCTTTCTGTTTGTGGCTTTCTGTTATGGGCATTGGTTTCAATGGCGCAGGACGGACACGTCCCCGGTCCGTGGTACGCTGACACACATCACAGGAACGTACGAGCCTCGTTATTTCCCGTCCCATTCCTGGCCAGAAAAAGTCAGCATGGATGTGGTCAGAGGTCTTCTTTTGACCCATGTGACCTCCCATCGCTGAACAGTGACCTAATTCAAACACTGCTCGGCGATACTTTGCAGGAACGACAAACTGCAGTCGAACCTCACCCTGGGGTGTCTGTGACTCATGGTACAGCCGTCCTCGCTTACGAAGGAACCTGGCTTGTCCTCCCCGTGAATACTTGATCACTTTACCCTCCAGCTTCTTGCGCACTGATGCAAGTGTCGAGTCAGTCTGTTGCTCTTGGACAACATCTTGACTACGAATCAGATCTTGCGGCGTTGCGACGGTCAACGGAGTGACGCGATTTGGAGCCTTGGCCATGGCTCATGTTATTGCAGCAGCCGAAGTCTGAGTAGCAACATCTACGGCGCAACTATTTTTGACACCATAAATGTTGCCAATGATGAGGTCAAATAAAGGTTCTGGCATGACAACTGCAAGTGTCGTACCAGTATAAAATGGAGATGCCACCTGGATACGTGCCTCAGGGAAGAATCTCACTGATCCATCAATAAGTCTAACTTGGATCTGTCGACCTGTATACTCATCAGGCCGAACTAAACTCTGCTTAACAGAGCAACCTGAGGAACCATTGTCCCTCAGAACATTTACAGAAACACCTCCCACAGACCCTGGCTGAACAAGAAAGGCAGTGTTGCTGGTGGAAGGGTCTGAGGAGGTAGCAGCCAGTCATTCATGAGACTGTGGAACAACCGATGTAGCAAACGTGGCGCCCTGGGAACTAGGTGTCTGAGGAGAGGTCATGGTCGGAGGGGAACTTGTGAACTGTTGGGAAGTACCTGTACTGGTAGAGATGGCACCACCGGGTACTTGTTGTGGAATGAAGGCTGCATTTGCCTCCTGCCTCCGATACACTAATTGACCTGACTGAGGGTTACGTGGCTTGTCCTTGTATTGCTGCTGCTGCTTGGGGAACTGCTGCTGGTTGGGGTGCTTGTTGTACCGCTTCCAAGCAGGCTGCTGTGTATTTTGCCCCTGGTCCTTCTGCGGTTTGCTTGGACCTTGGCCATTACTCTAAGAACGGCCTTGTTGCTGGGGTTCAGTCTGAGACGGCTTCCCAGACTTGGCAGTATCTTTTCTGCTGTTCCAGGTGTTTTGCTTACGAGTTTGATACCCGTATGCAGTAAAGAATGCGTCAGCCTTTTCTGCCATTTGGCTGGCATCTTTCACCTGGCAGATCTTAAGCTGTGCTATGAGCTCAGCAGGCCACGACCTCTCCAGCTGTGTACGCAGCATAAGGTCAATTATCCCCTCACGCGTGGAAGGAGTTTCATCTTTCTCCATCCACTCATTTAAGTAAGCTGTGAGACGGTCGAGGAACTGAACAGCTGTCTCCTTGTCTTGGAGACGAGCTCGCATGAACTGAACTTTGGCGTCGTCTACTGTGAGACCATACGCCTTAATGAGTACAGCTTTCATCATCTCATATGTGAGATTGTCTCCACGAATTCTGTGGAGAATATCGAGGGCAGGGCCCTCAAATAAACAAAGAAATTGGATCCACTTAGCTGCCTCATCCAGTTGATACATGTCTACGGTGTCCTCAAAACGAGCTATGTACGGCTCAATTCGCTCACTTTCCTTGTATGAAGGAAGCTTGATGCGTGGGGTCGCCAGGACATGTGCAGGGAGAACGCTCGTGGAGCTTTGACCAACTGCACCAGATGTGTCTGAAGCCAAGGAATCTCGCTTGAGCTTCAGCACTTCAAGTTCATGTTTTTCTCGTGCCTCACGTTCGGCACGTTCGTGCTCTCGTTCTCTCTCGCGTTGTTCACGCTCGTATTCGCGCTGTTCTTGCTCTTGTACTAGCTCGTGTTCGCGCTGTTCTCGCTCACGTTCATGTTGTTCGCGCTTGTATTCGCTCTGTTCTCGCTCATGTTCATGTTGTTCGCGCTCGTATTCGTGCTCCTTTTCACGTTCCTCACGCTGTTCTCGCTCGTATTCGCGCTGAATCTTACGCTCTTCAAGGGCATCATTCTCGCGCTGCTGCTCCTGATTATGCCGTGAGAGTATATACTCTTTAATTTCGGTTGGGTCCGAAAGACCCATTTCTTTGGCTTCCTGTAAATATACAGTGGTAGCCATGGCGATAATTTACTAAGCAAACCCGAAACTGAGTACTGACTGCTTCGCAAACGAATGCTAATAACACAAATAAAGACACAAGCTAGTGGTGACCAGTCTTATCTAGTTAACTGACAAAGAATAAATCAAAAATGTAAATGACTGGGAAGACTCAATAATAAACACAATGGGTACAGCGACTTCCCAGGAGCGAATAAAATCGTCTGGCGTTACCAAGAATAAACTAAATAGAGTTAAGTACTCTATGGATTGATAAAGCAAAAATTCACTTGCTAAATTAACGGTAAACACCAGTAAACTTGTGCCTATAAACTTTAATTATAAATACCTAAATATGAACGAGTGAGCACTATCTCGTGAATAGCTTTAGAGCTAGGAGTTAATATCCTGGAATGAGGTCGCCAATTGTCACGGGGTTTTTATGATAATACGGAGTTTTTAAAATAAATGCTAAATATTATTTAATTGATAATAATATTCAATAATATTGAAGAGCAGGGACAATGATCGTCTTACTAAATCAAGCAACGATTACTTTACGCTGACTTCTTCGCACGATTCTCTAAGAACGAGAATTTATAAACTTCCTCAACAGTACACAGCAGAGACTAATTACTCAATTGCTGTTTCTTAGTACTGTTAGCCTCTGGAGAAAGTTACTTCACCCATGACAATAAATAACTAATACTAATAATAATATCAGGCTCTTGCTGGTGCTTAACTCCTAGGAGGCACAACGGATTTTAAGTTTAATACAAGACTGGCCTAAGTACCAGTTATGAATAGCAAAACGTTTATGCAAGCTAGGAGCTATATGGAAAATAAGCTTAACTGTGGAGAAATGAAACAAGAGTTTACATTACATTAAGCTCAAGGAAAAGAACTGTTAAATTTATTGATTACAAAAATAAATTTAACATTACATTTCAGATCAAATTAATGAGATTGCACTCACTCACTCACACACGAGCTAAATTCTTACGCCTAGGAAAAACACCTTAATTAAACTCTTAAGACTAGGAAAACGAAAAGAAATACTGATCGATGAATGCTGTGTATCACCCAGTTCAAGGGTGGGAGCTTGGAGCTGTGGTCTTGTGGAGCTTGGGTTGACCTCTCACACTGCTGGAGAACAGAACCTCTCTCCGTCAGAGCAAACACTCGACTGAGTAAGTCGTGGGAAAGAAATGGGAGCGATAGGCTGCATTTTTTAACGGTCGAGTGAGCAAAACGCGCCCAAAACAAATCGCTCAGCGGAAGCGCTAATGTCTCACACAGAGACGATCACGTATGACAATGAAAAATTGATTTGACAAAGCTTCCGTCCGAATGAGCGGTTAACTGAACGATACACAGTGAGTTTTCCACTAATAGTTCGTGGCTTCTCACAAAAGGGAAATGTCGCGAATTTGATTCGTGACAGAGATCTTGTCACTTCTTAACTCATAGTAGGTGGATGCATGTTACTTGCACTCTCCATTCTAAGGTATATACAAGCTCTGCTTGACGCTTTGTGGTAAGGTGTAAGATGACACAGCCAGGCGATCGTCGTCTGACCGAATATGGTTCGTATTAAATTCCGTCTCGTGGACGCAGTAATTCCGCGAATCGATGCAAGGCTTTGGAATTTCTGGGTTCATTTGTACCCATCAGCAGCAAATATGAAATTTAATGAAGTCAGGCTGGCCAACCATGAATATGTAACTGTGGTAGAACTCTTATAATATTTCATGTGTTACATTTCTGTCAAAAACGCGACACGACTTTTGTCTTTCATTGTATGTGCCGGGTATGTGTGTGTAAGCATGTACTAATGGAACTGTGAATTCTTGGTACAAGTAAATCGAGTGCCCTGCCTTTACCAGGAGTCACCCGCACCAAACTGCTCCGCCAGTTTTACGTAGAACTAGCAACGAACCTGATTCATTAAACTGTAGGCTCGAGACACGAACAGGAAGGTAGATGGGTGCCTACGAGTGTACACTTTTGCCTCTAAATCACACCGTGAGGTACTGGAGAGAGAGAACCCAGTGTTTAGGGTAGCAAGAACAAAGATAAATATTCATATAATGATGATGATTACTGTACTGTTTTATAATAAAGACTGCATAACTTCAGTATCAGAGAATTAGTAATATTTAAGCTGTCACGTGATTACCCATGATGCACAGCTCACCTCCCTCACGTCTGTTCGGCGCAATTCCAGTTGTAACAGAGGTAGTTCGTGTTTGTGTACGCTTGTTGCTCTTCAGCAGATACGCTTATTTCGTCCTGAACCTCAGCCACTTGTAAGCAGAATTCTGTAATTATCTTGATGTGGCCCGAATAACTACAGGTGTGAGAAGGAAGTACCAGATGAGTGGAGGAGATTTCGACGAAATTACCTGACCCGGTGTTTAAAGGGCAGTCATCCGCTATCCGCCATTTTGAGGTTAGTGTTAGACATTTAACTCATTCAGCCTGATGACACTACGTATCGTTATGTTGCATCCTTTATAAAGGCTCCAACATGCTGGCATGCATCGGCTTTGGTTACCTAATGGTAGCTCTTCACGATGCTCTGTCTCTGGCATCCTCCTAATACAGTACATTCCCTTTTCCCGATTTATTGAACTTGTGTAGACCTTTCATAGTGGATTTAAAATAAATTTACTGTGAGAGATTTCTCACGAGCTCAAATCGGTAAATCATGCCTTTAGGCCAATAATAATTCCATTAGTGCAGTACATAGTAATGATATCAGTAACATGCCAGAATGGTAGTAATGTTGATAGAAATTAGGTGTTTGTGGAAGGACAGCCAATATAATTTTAACATTCATGATTGAAGTATGATGAAAGCCACATGATATTTTCCAAATTTCCTGTTGGAATGAAGTGTTGACAGGATCCTTTGTTATTTTATTTACAGAAAAGCATATATAGTTTTTTTTTCCAGTTTTCGTAAATAGGATGGAAATAATGGAAGCAGTGAAGAAAGTTAAACTGGGGAAAGCACCAGGAATTGTTGGAGTCATGTGGTAACAAGAACAGGATTTATGAATTACCTTCATCTTCGCCGTGAAGGGATTAATTCCATTCATATTTATTTTTTTTTACCTGAAATTGCCATATATGTTACTATCAACTGTTATTTTGATCAGCATCCTCATTACTGCCGAATGTCTAGAATATTTCCCTCCCTCTCCTCCGTCATTAAATGGTTTGTTCATTGTAATATACATCCAGTCACTAGGCTTTTGGTAGTGAAATTAAACATGGCGACCCAGCCACTTTTCTGGTCTTCTCACCACCTTTCCCTCTTCATCATACATAGACTACCCTCTCTCCCTCCCCTGCATCTGCCTCCTTTGCCTCGCCAACTCTCTCGCTTTCCTCCTCTACCTCCTTTCAAATACACTCTCCCTCCCCGTTACAATAATGTTCTGGTCACCTTGCTTTCATCCCCATTCCTCCATAAATACCGATCTCTCCTTTGCCTCTCTCTTCTTTGCAGTCCACTCCTCTCCCTCCTCCAAATACACCCTCCCTCTTTCTTGCACTTCTGCTCTTGTCACCCGACAAACATTATTTTCTTCACACATTGACTTTCCCACCCCCACCTCTCCCTGTCCATCACCACACTGAGATTCCTGTTCGTTTCTTATATACTTCCCAGACCTTTCTTGTTTACTATCCTTCCTCCAGATTAGTTAACAAACTCTTAATTTTCTTTTTTCTGCCGCCTTGTTACCTGTGTCTTGGCGTACTTCCCTTTTCTTCAACAGTTTTACCACCTGTACTTACACTGTTTTTTTCTATCCGTTCTCCTCCTCCTTAGACTTGCTGCAGTCTTTCACTGTCTCTCTCTCAGACCTTAATCATAATCTCTTTAGTTTGTACTTGATTCTGTTTTCTGTCATTGTTAAGAATCCATCCCTTGTGCAGCTTGAATGTTGATGAGTCACCTTCTTCTATACCACCTGGTGTTGGCTGAGTTTAATACATAAGAAATGATCGTGTTTTGTTCGATTGTATTTCTGGTTAACTCGTGAACGGTACCTAACTAGAGTGACATTCGGCACTACCACTACACCCTTGCTATAATTCTAAAGTCTTCTTCGCTTTCTACATCACCTTCACCTTCATTACTTTTACCACAGTCACCATCAGAAAGCTTGGCTTGGAGGAGTGGCTGGTTAGAGTGGTTATGGTTATGTATGTGGGTGCTCACACCCAGGTAAGAGTGACTGGAGATTTGAGTGGTGAGTTTTCCGTGAATGTTGGTGTGCATTAGGGGTCAGTCTTGAGTCCCATGTTGTTTATCATGGTACTTGAAGCCCTTTCACGTGACTTTAGAAACGGACTCCCGTGGGAGTTGTTGTATGCTGATGATTTGGTGTTGATTGCAGAGAACGAAAGGGAGGCGGAGGAAAGGTTTAGGAAGTGGAGAGATGGTATGGGGCACAAGGGTTTAAAGGTAATTTAGATAAAACAATAGTGATGATATCTAAGGTTGGTGGCGGTACTGTCAAAGACGAGGGAGAGTGGCCATGTGCAGTTTGCCACAAGGGAAGTAATTCCATCTTGTGTGGTGTGTGTGATAAATGGGTGCATAAGAGATGTAGTGGTATCAGAGGTAGACTGCGAGATAATGCTGATTTTATGTGTATGGCGTGTCGGGGTGAGCAGGTGGAGATTGGCAGACGTGAAAGGATTGAACTTGCTGGTGAATCTCTTGAGTGTGTGGAAGAGTTTTATTTGGGAGACATGTTGTGTGCTGGAGGTGGGACTGGAGCTAGCTCTGTGGCTAGGGTGAGAAGTGGTTGGAAGAAGTTCAGGGAGCTCTTGCCTCTCCTGACATTGAGAGGACTCTCCCTACGTGCTAAGGGGTCTTTGTATGCAGCATGTGTTAGGAGTGTAATGCTATATGGTAGTGAGACCTGGGCAGTGAAGGAGGAAGATATTCGCCGGCTCAGACGTATAGAAATGACAATGATTAGGTGGATGTGCAGTGCGTCCCTGCGTCCAAGGCCTGGAGGGGCTGGGTTTACGATGGAAGAGTTGAGAGGTAGGATGGGACTGGAGTGTATTGGTGTTGTGATGAGAGGTAGATTGAGATGGTTTGGACATGTGGAGAGGATGGGAGATGATAATTGGGTGAGGAAGGTGAGAAGTGTTAATATTGGGGATGGGGTTATGAGGGGTAGACCGAGAAAGACATGGGACGTGGTCATTAAGTGTGACCTCAGGGTTAAGGGACTGAACAGGGAGGCTGGAATGGATCGTGCAGCGTGGAGAGCCGCCATTAGGTGACCAAGGCCAACACATCCAAGCATGTTGGAGCCTTTAAAAACGAAAACGAAAACGATCACCATCATCTTTACCACTATCATACATCCTCTTTTACCAGCAGCATCACCATTCTTTCCGTAATTATCATGACACATACATACTTATTCACCACCATCACAACTACTCACCCTTACCACACAGCATTCACCACAACCACCCTTTCTGCACACTCAAGCACGTGTACAAAAGGAAAGAGTGCTTGGCATATTTCTTTGTGGATTTGCACTTGAAATAAGTTAAGCCTTCATAATGGTTAACTGCGGCCAGTGGTGTTGTAACGTACTGGAAACCATTGTGTTGTATGCTTAAACACGAAATTAGAAGTGAGATGCAGATCCCAAAATTTTGACGAAAATCTTTGAAGTACTTGACAAAGAGGGAACGTATTTGGCCATCCAATATGGTTGCTGACTCCATTCTGTAGTATGGGATGCAGGCTGACCGTCCGTAATAACCACAGCCGTTCCATAAATGACCATCAGCTATTTGGTTTTACATTTCACTTTGCGATTTTAGGTTTAAGTACGGTATATAAACTACAGTCTTGTTGTTTGCGGGGAAATTTTCAAACACGGCACGAATTTATTTTTGCGTATACAGCGCGTTAACCGGCTCACTGTGGTGGCGCCTCTTTCATTCTACTCAGGCGGCCAACAGAGGATTAAATTCAAACCAAGAAAGAAACTTCAATTATACGGGAGGAAAAGGATATATCTAAAGGTCGTATGCTTAAACTTTCATTCGAATAGTGGAGTGCAACACTAAAATTTTTTATTGTCATTTAAGGAGCGCATGCGGTTATTACTTATGGTCGGCCTGCATCCCATACTACAGAATGATCGTCAGATATTTTAAATAAATCATCGTCTTTATTTCATGCTGATGCATACGGTCCTTACTCCAACGGTTCGAAAAATTCTTCCCTAATCTGACTGAAACAAACTAAAAATGACATCATGCGAATCTGGATGCTGATGTTCTCGTCTGTATGCATTCAGACTATTAATAAAGTTGAATAATGGTAATGGGAGCACTGGGATGTAGCATGCATTATTAATTAGTAAAAATACTGCCTTGTGTCTCTTTAGCTGATGCTTAGTAAGTGACGGACTTGTTGACCCAAACACGTGTTGGCTGTGTACCGTAACCACAGTGTAAATGCTTTCCCATAACACTGAACTCCCTCTTATCACTGTCTGCTTTGAACAGCGGGTACAGTGTTGATGGGTGGGGGAGGAGAGAGATCTGCATGTGTTGTTGGATGCGGGACGGGAGGGAATGAATGTGAGCAGGGAAGTGTGAAGATAACTGGGTGAATGAGTTATGGATAGTGAAGAGGGAAGTGCATGTGGTGGGGATGTATGGGAGAAAGACCTGGGTGTGTATGTTATTATGGTAGTGGGTTGCCAAGAGACTGGTGGTAGTCAAGAGGATAGGCTGTGATGTGTGGGTCTGGGAGGGGATCAGCAGAGTGGCTGCGAAGACAGTGTGTGAAATTCCCCTTTGGACCCTCTCTGTTGTTGTCAGCGCTTGAGGTTTGTGCATGCGCCGTGGATGAGACAGGCACAATTAGGTTATGTCATCATTGTATACTGTGCCTGGGGACTCGAAATTTGATGCACGTTAGGATTGGTAAGGCGGTGTGTTGTGGGTGAGGTAGTGTGGAGTAGGTGAGGCAGTGCAGTAAGGGTGAGGCAGTGTGTTGTGGGAAAGGTAGTGTGGAGTAGGTGAGGCAGTGCAGTAAGGGTGAGGCGTGCGTTGTGTGAAAGGTAGTGTGGAGTAGGTGAGGCGGTGCAGTAAGGGTGAGGCAGTATGTTGTGCGAAAGGTAGTGTGGTGTAGGTGGGGCGGTGCAGTATGGGTGAGGCAGTATGTTGTGGGAAAGGTAGTGTGGTGTTGGTGAGGCAGTGTGATGTAAGGAAGGCAATGTGATGTGGGTGAGGCAGTGTGGTGTGGGTGAGGCAGTGTGATGTGGGTGAGACAGTATGGTATGGGTGAGGCAGTATGGTGTGGGTGAGGTAGTAAGGTGTAGGTGAGGCAGTGTGGTGTGGGTGAGGCAGTATGGTGTAGGTGAGGTTGTAAGATGTAAGTGAGGCAATGTGGTCTTTTCACGCCTCATCCTCACATTGTCCTTGTCTCCTCTTTTAATCAAGTCTTGCCTGTTTCTGCTCTATGCCCAACTCTTCCGTTCCCTCTATTCCTCCTTCACACTCATGACAAAGTCGTAAGTTTTTATCTCAGAGTTTTTTTTCTCCCCGAACTGATTATGTATAAAGTAGGACTTCATTTTTTTTTTTTAGAACATTTTACCGTAATGTAATGATTTATATTTTGTACTCCATGCAGTATTATATTCAGTACATCTTTACGGCCTTACAACCATGTTAAAAACTGTCAAGTGAAGATGCTAAAGCAGAGTTCTAATTTATGTAGAGTGTTGTGGGTGAGTTTATATCCGCCACACAGTTCTGATCGAATATGTATTAATACACCTGTATAATTTGTAAGTTTTGGGTGAGGACTCAGTGTCACTATGGAGTGTAGTGGCCCCAGTTGACCCCGTATTTTTAACTTTCAGGTGATGTCGTTCATGTTTTACGATAGTACCATGTTTACCTGGATGTAAAGCATTAGTGAGGGAAGCAGGGGGAGGGGGAGTGAGGGTGAGTGAGCGAGATGCACCATCACTACATGTCTCTGCCTTCTATTAATATCACCATTACCAGTAACAACCTTCTCTATCACTACCTTCACCACCATCACTGTCACGTTTATCTTTCTTCCATTCCACCACTACCACTGTCACCATCTTTCTGGTCCCGGTACCACGATAATTAATTAAATGATAGAGTTAGGCCTAAACCTGCTGTACATGACTGGAGTCTCTCGCCGCGTAAGCTACTCCGGCGCTACCACCACACAGCCTTCTCCACCCCTCCACGTCTGTCACCACACACCACACACCATCACTGTCACCACACACCACCCACCACCCACCATCACTGTCACCACGCACCACCCACCATCACTGTCACTACACACCACCCACCATCACTGTTACCACCTGCATCAGCTCTATACACACACTTTTTCTTTTCAATTTCTCGAAAAAAATGTTCAACTTCCAACTTCTGGGGGAACGGAAGATGTGAAAAAATCATAGGGAGGGTGTGGTCCGGGTGGAGAGGGGCAGCTGAAGAGGTAAGGAGAAGGATGGTACGGTAGGGAGAGAAGGAGAGAGGTGATGGGGTAAGGGAGGGAAGACTGGTGCAGCTGGGAGGGGAGGGGAGGGGAAATGTGTTGGAGTAAGGAGGGAAAGGATGATGGGATGGATTGTTAGGTAGGAAGGGGAGGGGAATGATATTACCCTTTCCTTATTTGTCACTCTTTTCATCTTTGAGCCTCTTTTTACCTTATTATACACATACTTTACGCCTCCTTGCTTTAGCCAATGTATCACACTCTTTTCCCGCCTTATCCTACACTTAACAGTTCTCTCATGACAAACATTTTTACCATGACTCACTGTAAAATCTAGGGTGCGGGTGGACTTGGGCCTCTACGTATAATAATCTTTAAACTTCATACACATAACAAACGTTTTCCTGCTTCACATTACTCTTGGCACTGTTTTCTGCTTGACACTTTTGTACATGTCTTAATCTAAACATTTTTCACCATATTGTGTAAACCTGTGTATAAAGAAATATGCTAATTATTAATGACAAAGAGGGAACATTTTGCTTCAAATGAGTACCTGTATTGCAAATATAAGTAGACTGTAGCACCAGTCGAGCAGGCCAGTACTCCCGAGGTGGATGGAAAGCTGATGACAGGGAGTGCTGGAGCTCCCGTTTCATGAGCCCTCAGGACTAGTTCCTGACCATCCCCCTTTGCTGAACTTTTTCAGTGTCTCAGTTACACAGAGAGTAGGCCAGCATGCTCTCCAGTACAAATTTCTCTAACTATCTACACCAAACTACATGCACAGTTCACACTACACTTCCTATTCAAAATTCAACAAAAATGGCGTCTCTTCACCAAGCATCGGAGTCCCCAGGGGTGGGGGGACCATAAATGCCCCCACCATCCGCCCCTCTCCCGGTGACGACTCGAGGTGCCTGGAACCACTGTCTGACTCTCTTCTTCATTTCTGCAACATTCGCGGCCTTTCCTCTAACTTTCACTTTGTTGAGCACCACCTCTCCTCCTCTAAACCTCACCTTCTTTTTCTAACGGAGACTCAGCTGTCTGAGGCAACTGACAGCAAACCCTTTTCTGTATCCTCCTACTTTCTTTATACTCATTTCAAAGCCAAAGGTGGCTGTTGTGTATATATATGCAACGACTTATCTTGCTCTCGTGTTCCTGAACTTGATTCTTCTGAATTTGCTACACTCTGGCTTCGGCTTTCCTGTCATTCTCTGACTAAATATATCTGTGCTGTTTACTTATCCCCTAATTCTACTGACTATCAAAAATTCTTCGACTATCTTACTTCTACTATGGAACACATTCTGTCCATTACTCCTTTCTCTGAAATCTCCATTCTAGGAGATTTCAATGTTCACCACCACCTTTGGCCCTCCTCTCCTTTCACTGATCCACCTGGTGAACAAGCCTACATCTTTTCTATCCTTAATGACCTAGAGCAGCCTGTACAGCACCCTACCCGTATCCCTGACCGCCTTGGAGAGAGCTCCAACATACTTGACCTCTTCCTCACAACTAATCCTTCTGCTTACTCTGTTAATCTTTTCTCTCCGTTGGGCTCCTCCGATCACAACCTTATTACCTTAACCTGTCCTATCACTCCAGTACGGCCTGTGGACCCTCCAGGGAAACGTCGTCTGTGGCATTTTGGAGCCGCGGACTGGAAGGCCCTCAGGCAGTACTTCTCTGATTTTCCCTGGAATGATTATTGCTTCCATGGCCGGGAGCCATCTGAGTGTGGCTTGCACATTACAGAGGTTATTCTCTGAGGCATGGAAGCATACATTCCTTTCTCATATCCTTTGACTAACGCTAGAAAGCCTTGGTTTAATCACGCTTGTTCTAATGCTGTCCGCAACAAGGAGAGGGCCTACAAAAGGTAGCGGAGCCAACCCACCCCTGAATCATATCATCTTTACGTTTCTGCCAGGAATCGTGCTAAGTCTGTTCTTCGCTCCACTAAAAATAATTTCATTCATACTAAGTGCTCTCAACTCTCCAACTCGAATTCTTCCCGCTCCTTCTGGCACCTTGCCAAAAATCTTTCTAACAACTTTACCTCATCATCCTTCCCTCCTCTTTTCTACTCTGATGGTTCTGTAGCTATTTCTTCTACTGATATAGGAGATCTCTTCACACAGACTTTCTCCTCCAATTCCACCTTAGACGATTCTGGTGCTGTTCCTCCATCACTTCCCCCCTCTGACATCCTCATGGCTGACATTAAAATTTCTTCAGTTAATGTATTTTCTGCCATCACTGGCCTCAGTACTAACAAGGCATACGAGCCTGATGGGGTCCCTCCTGTTGTTCTCAAGAACTGTGCTTCTGTGCTTACACCCTGCCTAGGCAAACTCTTTTGCCTTTGTCTGTCAACTTGTACCTTTCCTTCTTGCTGGAAGTTTGCTCTCATTCAGCCAGTCCCAATGAAGGGTGACCACTCCCAACCCTCCAACTATCGTCCAATTGCTTTAACGTCCTGTATTTCAAAAGTTTTTGAGTCAGTTCTCAATAGAAAAATTTTAAGGCATCTTTCCTATCACAACCTTCTTTCCGATCGTCAGTACGGGTTCCGTCAGGGACGCTCCACTGGCGATCTTCTCACCTACCTTTCAGACTCCTGGTCATCCTCCTTTCAGGACTTTGGCGAAAGCTTTGCCATTGCACTTGACATCTCAAAGGCTTTCGATCGAGTCTGGCATAAATCTTTAATTTCCAAACTGCCTTCCTACGGTTTCTATCCTTCTATCTGTGCCTTCATCGCTAGCTTCCTTTCTGGTCGTTCTTTAGCCGTTGTTGTAGACGGCCATCGTTCTTCTCCTAGATCTATCAACAGTGGTGTTCCTCAGGGCTCTGTCCTATCACCAACTTTCTTCGTTTTATTCATGAATGATCTTCTAAGCTGTACATCTAACCCTATCCACTCATACGCTGATGACTCCACCCTTCACCTTTCCATTCGGTTCCCGCAACGCCCATCTCAACAGTTACTTCAACAAACAAGGGATGAGGCTATGGCACACCTAATGTCTGACTTGGCTCGTATCTCAGACTGGGGTAAAAATAATATGGTTGTTTTTAATGCATCTAAGACTCAGTTCTTACACCTATCAACCCGACAAAATCTTCCACAGGTATACCCACTAATGTTTAATAATATTCAGCTTAATCCTGCATCATCCTCGAACATGCTTGGGGTTTCATTTCATTCACTTATCTTGGAAAGATCATATTACATCTTTTGTAAAATCTGCTTCCAAGAGATTAGGTGTGCTAAGCCGACTCCGCTCTTTCTTTACCCCTGCACAATTGTTGACTCTATACAGGGGTTTTATCCGCCCCTGTGTGGAGTACAACTCTCATGTGTGGGGAGGCTCCCCACATACAGCTCTTCTCAATAGGGTGGAGTCAAAGGCTTTTCGTCTCATTAACTCTCCTCCTCTTACTGACTACCTTCAACCTCTGTCTCTTCGCCGTACTGTTGCATCTTTATCTCTTTTCTATCGCTACTTTAATGGTCACTGCTCCTCTGAACTGTCTGCTTGC
Source organism: Coenobita brevimanus (assembly GCF_032717465.1). NCBI lineage: Eukaryota > Metazoa > Arthropoda > Malacostraca > Decapoda > Coenobitidae > Coenobita > Coenobita brevimanus. The sequence continues at coordinate 27,115,095 of NC_137026.1, forward strand.
ATTCCTCCACCTCTACGACGGGCGCGTAGCACCCGTCTGGCAGCAAACTCTCATCCCTTTTCTGTCCAACTCTCTAATGCAAGAGTTAACCGTTACTCCCAGTCTTTCATTTATGCAACAGGTCAGCTCTGGAACTGTCTCCTTCTGTCTGTATTTCCTGCTGCCTATGATCTCCAGTGTTTCAAACGCAGCGTGTCCAGGCATCTCAAAATGATCGGATCTTGAATTTGGCTCTCTATTGTATTTTGTTTTTCTCTTGGAGGGAACTGTTACTGCGGGCTCATGGCCTTTGGTTCCTTCTTCCTCGCATAAAAAAAAAAAAAGGTCATAGAAACAGAACGCTGGATAACACAGGGGTTGAAAGGAGAAATAACTTGATTTTTTTAAATCCTCTTTTTATTTACTAAGCACTGTGTAAAGAAAAGTGGAGGGGTAGAAAGTGGAGGAGGAATTTTTAGGCAATATTTTCCCCTTGACTGTACAGAGCGGGCTCGGGATTTTTAAAGGTTGTGTGTGTGTGTGTGTGTGTGTGTGTGTGTGTGTGTGTGTGTGTGTGTGTGTGTGTTTGGGTGCAGGAGGGGGAGGGAGAAAGCTAGATGTTGGTGGTGTAAGTGGCCACGTTAACCCTTGGTGCGCTGTGATCTCTGGGTCTCGGTCAAGGTTATGTGTTCGCTGTATTGAGCACGATGACATCTGGCTGGTTTAATTCATCCACGACTTGACATATTTTGTGTTATACTTCCTATCCCAAAGGCGATTTTTCATCTTAAAAGACACCCCTTGATGTAAATGGATTGCAGGCCATTTTCATGACTCCCTTCAGTAGCCTACAGCAACATCCCGGATCTTTATGTTTTATTTTTGTTACTGCCTGATGGTTCTGTTCAGATGACATCTCTCGTAGTGATGGAGGCAAAGCCTTTTATTCAGTTGATCTTTATACTCACTTTTCAAGATAGATAAATTTAAAATTTTATTAAGTCACACCACTCGCTGCCCCACCCACACCACTCATTGCTTCTCCTATACCACTCACTGCCTCTCCCACACCACTCTCTCTCCCACACCACTAACTGCCTAACCCATACCACTTACTGCCTCACTCACACTACTCACTGCCTCACTCACACCACTCCCTTTCTCAGTATTACGAGTATTAACCCCTTACGTACCAGTTCGTAATTACCAGTTCACTTGTTAAGGACGGGGTTTATTAATCCATTCATTACCCGTAGACCTTCTTAAGCTCAGTAATATCTTCGTTTGCAAACAAAATCAAATATTAACCATGTCTTCTGGCTGACGTGGCTCAGCATGAAAATCCAATATGGGTTCTTTAAAACAAAAGTTTAGTGTTTTGGAGGTAGATGTTGTGTTGGAGTCTGGGAAGGGAAACTGGTAAACCTATTTTGCGTTACTGAACTGGATATGGCAGATACTTACACAGTGCTGGAATATTTGGCCGTAAACACCAGGCAGTTTGTAATTTTAGTACAAACTCTACTTTAGTCATTCACATTATCACGCTGCTGGAATGATGATAAAGGCTAATGGAAATTATCAGGGGGACTGGAGGCCGGAAGGGAAGGACGAGAGAGAAATTTAATGAGTGTCTGAATTGGGATTTGGGCGACGAAAACAGATTAACCTTTTGACGGGCATTTGCACACTTCATGATTTTCTGGTGGCTAATGCTAACGACCTTATACAGCTGAGAGAGAGCCAGTCATTCTAAGAGCATGTGGAAATGAGAGGATGATAAACATAGCGGTATTTAGGAAGACAACGATGACGAGATGCTGGCACCAAGTAACGTTACCAGATGGACAGGGAGGTGGGTAGTACATAGTGAATACCTTTGAAGCTTCTCATGAAAATGTTGGACAGTAACAGATGCTGTTTGAATGTTTGTGGTACGTGAGGGCGCCCACCATCTACTCAGGAAATCATTTGCTACCTTGGGTGGTAATCATATAACCAAATAACGCCTGGTGGTGTAGTGGGTTAAGACGTTCCAGCCAAACCTTGCCTTTAAGAGTTTATATTGGATAGAAGGCTGGAGTTTATTATCTGCGTAATACCACTCAGGGGCGAGTGAGGCTGAAAACCCTCGCCTTAAATGTTGTGACTGAGCAGGATAGAACCGTGTTCCTATGCCGCTGCTGGAAAAAAAAGAGAAAACTTGAATGATGGATGGGTGGATGGATGGATGGATGGATAGATATGCAATTACTTTAAATCTGCCGTATTCTGTCTACCTCCACTCAGCTTTGTGTGTGTGTGTGTGTGTGTGTGTGTGTGTGTGTGTGTGTGTGTGTGTGTGTGTGTTTCATGTTTCATAAACTTCAGAGTAAATGAAAGTGTTATGTACCGTGAGTGTGGACAGTGAGTAAGGGGTGTGAAGGTGAGAGGATTTCAACATGAATGGATTAAATGAAGTTGCCAGGGAAAATGAGATGCAACAGGAATTAGAAAACTAATACCTGGAGGGAAAGAGGAGGGAAGGTTATGAGATGGGGAGCCAAGGCGAGTGAGGTATGCAAGAGGAAACTGAATTGATGGAAAGGAAGATCCCAGCAGGGGAGATAGGAAGTGTACTCGCCTTTGCTAACTGCGCTGGCTGGGGCTTGGCAGCTTTGTAACTAACCAGATTTGTATTGCCGCTACTAAAACTCCAATGGTCGCATGTACAAAGTGTCCCTTAAAGTCAGCAGAGAAATTACCAATATGCCGGGAATCGAACCCGGGACTCTCAGGTGAGAGCCAGGCAGCATACCACTACTGTGGTATGCTGCCTGGCATTTTGTCACTTAAAGTGTTTACCAGGGTGCAGAGTTTGCTGAATACTCACATTACTTGCCTACACACACAGCAATCGTATGGGGTGTCCATACATACATACATACTGGATAAGAAACAAATTGGTCAGAAAGCAGACCACCTAAACTGAGTCATACCAGAAGGACGCAGTACCCGGCACCATCGGTTGTCCTGCCGTAGCTGCCAGTGTTTTCCTGGCCAGGTTTTACATCTGCCACACTTTTTACTCTGCATATCGGCTTCTGCCTTCCCTGGGGAAATTCCTTTTAAATTTCATTAGGGGGAGGGATGTAGTGAGGGCGAGGCGGAATTAATTTTTCAATCTCTTCGCCCCACCATCCCACTTCCCGATTGCTTCCTCCCAGTATCCCCCTTTCCTCTTGTGTTTTCGACTTCATCCACGCCATCCCTCCCAGTGCCTCTTCTCACTCAACTCTTGCCCCCCACCACGTCCATTACCCCCTCCCCTCACCCTTCTTTGCACGAGTTATTGCTGAAACATTTGTCAAGGTCTTACCTTTTCATGTCGTTTTTGGTGTTATTCATGCTGAGAATCTGCTTCCATACGAACATTCATATTTCTAAAGACTAGGGAAGAGTGAGGGAAGGGATGGGCAGAGTATTTTGAAAGATTGTTAAATGTTGAGGAGGAAAGGGTGGCTGAGATTGTGGTGGATGGAAGGGTGCAAGGAATAAATGTGTTGGGAGAGTTGAATGATTCTTTGATCACGAAGGAGGAAGTGGAGAAGGCAGCAAAGGAGATGAAAACAGGGAAAACTGCAGGTATGGATGGGTGTGCTGTGGAATGCCTGAAGCGTGGTGGAGTGACTATTATTGACTTGTTAGTAAGATTGTTGAATGTGTGCTTTGTGAAAGGTATGGTGCCAGTTGACTGGACAAGTGCTTGTGTGGTCCCGTTGTATAAAGTCAAGGGTGATAAGTATGAATGTACTAGCTTTAGGGGTATAAGTCTGTTGAGTGTTGTAGGTAAGGTGTATGGTTGAGTGTTAATTATGAGAGTTGGAGAGGGTACAGAGGGAGTGATTGGTGATGAGCAGTGTGGCTTTAGGAGAGGGAGGGGATGCTTGGATCAGGTGTTCGCTGTGAGACAAGTGTGTGAAAAGTATTTAGCGAAAGGCAAGGATGTGTTTTGGGCAATCATGGATTTAGAGAAAGCGTATGATAGAATTAATAGGGAGGCTTTGTGGATGTTCTAAGATTGTATGGACTTGATGCTAGGTTACTAAAAGGGGCGAAAAGTTTTTAAGTGAATAGTAGAGCGTGTGTAAGAGTGGGAAATGCTGTGAGTGATTGGTTTCCCATGAGAGTGGGGCTGCGACAGGGATGTGTGATGTCGCCTTGGTTGTTTAATGTTTATATAGATGGTGTTGTAAGGGAAGTGAATGCAAGAGTTTTAGGTGGAGGTCTGAGTGTGGTGAATGTTGATGGTGGAGAGTGGAATCTGAAGCAGCTGCTGTTTGCAGATGATACTGCACTGGTGGATGATTCAGAGGAGAGATTGAGACAGTTGGTAGAGGAGTTTGGAAGGGTGTGTGAAAGGAGGAAATTGAAAGTAAATGAGAATAAGAGTAAAGTGATGAAGTGTATGAGGTTTGTAGATGGTAGGGGGATGAATATAGTTTTGAATGGTAAGTTGCTTGAGGAGGTAGAGTGTTTTAATTATGTAGGGTCACATGTTGTTGTGGATGGAAGAATAGATGCAGTAATGAAGTTTAGAATAAATGAGGTAGGTAAGGTGCTGGGAGGAATGAAAAAAATGTTTAGATGTCGTTCGCTTAGAATGGATGTAAACAGAAGCTTGTATGAGGGTGATGTGGTACCGACTGAGTTATATGGGGCTGAAACATGGAATATGGGTGTAGCAGAGAGGAAAAGTTTGAATGTAATGGAGATGAGATGTCTGAGGAGTATGTGTGGAGTGACGCGTATGGATCGAGTACGAAATGATGAAGTGCAAAGGAGAACTGAAGTTGTTCGGGAGATGGCTGGTAGAGGTGAGCAGAGGGTGTTGCGATGGTTTGGCCATATGGAGAGAATGGATAATGAGTAATTTGTGAAAATCATAACTAGATTTGATGTGAGAAGTGTAAGGCTGAGAGGGAGACGAATAGGATGGATGGACAGTGTGAAGAGAGCACTGGCTGCGAGAGGGATGTCTGTTGAGCAAGGAAGAGTGGCTGTGCATGACAGAAATAAATGGAGAGAAATTGTGAATGAATAAATGATGACACAGCCCTGAGGGGATATTCTCCCGCATTTGGTCTGATCAGCTAGTCAGTTCAGGTGTGGGTAAGGGGATGGGTCTATTATGATGTGGCAAGGGTAAACCAGCTCTGCTGTCGGGCCCTGCTGCGGATGTCATTGATTGCACTGCGCAGTTGACCCTTGTGCAGTGTGGTGCGGTGAGGATCTATCCCTTCTCCCCTTTGGGACTAAGATGCAAATGAATGTGTCTGAAAGGATGAGTAAATGGAGAATGTGTCGTCCTGTCTCGGCTACCTCCCTTTCCTTGGGGGAAGCAGCCTAGGTATATATATAGATAGATAGGGAACAGAGTAAGGCCTTCTCGTTTCCCATCGGCATAGGCATTACGAAAATGATAAGAAAGTAACAGTTTACCTCATCTTTTTTTGTATGAATTTTTCTGACAAAATATTCCAGTTGTGGCTTTAAGATTTGATATGTTTTCCAGATTAATGTTCTGAATGGCGGACTAACACTCTTATCACGATGATATATTGATTGCACTTTCATATTCATGACATGAGTCACTATACTATCTATCTATCTATTGCCAGACACCTCAATCCCGTTCGGGGTGGCCACAAACAAATCGCCTCCACGTCGCCCTATCCCCCGCCATTTCACTGCCCCGCTCCCAACTCACACACCCCTCTCTCATATACCTCTCCACCCCATCCCTCCATCTCATCCTCGGCCTCCCCCTCCCTCTTCCCCCCTCCACCTCACTCACATACACTCTCTTCGTCAGTCTTTCACCCTCCATCCTCTCCACATGGCCAAACCACCTCAGTGTATTATACGTGTATTATACTTATCCGAATATAATTAATCTGTCCTAATCTGTCCTTCGTCAGTCTATTTGCTTCTTCAACATTCATACATACTTTTCTTTCCCACACATTCATTTACCATTTCAAGTCATCTCCCTTGCATTCCACTGCTTCCACCCTCCAATTCATTTACCCATATCCTTTGTAGCACTCCAATTTGAACAATTATCTCTGTGTAATCTGGCCATTCATCACTCACTCTTCTGGGAAAATGTATTGTATTTCATATCCTATCCAACCTACACAGCCATCACACATTCCTTAATAGCTCCGTTTCCACATCTCTTATTCTTAACTTTCCAAACTCTTGCCATGCCAAGTCTTTCATTCAGACATTATTATAGCCACTGACATGCTCTGCAATAGCCATCTTGAAGCCTCTGTTCTTAACCCTCTGTCGTATTTGGGCTTCACAAAGACCAGTCTCTTTTCTTCCTTAGCCACTCTGTTCTCAACATCCAACACACTCCTCACAGTATGCTTAAAGATCATCCAACAGCTCACGTCGGTTTCCAGTCATCACCACATGATTGTGTGAGGGTGTCCTATATCGATGTACAGGTAGGCTGTCGTGTCCCGGGTGGCAGCTCCGCCTCCCCCGGGTTTATTATCACCCCCATATTAACACCACAACTCATCCGCGACAGTAGTAACCTTATGCTTCCTTCTTTTGTGTCCTCCCCCCATCCCCCAATTTTCTTCCCCTCCTCACTAACCCTTTAATCTATCAGCAGCTGCCATCACCAGTCTCATTCAGGCTGAGTTTTAGGAGGCAGGGAGAGAGAGACAAGGTGAGGGTAGAAAGAGACGGGAAAGGCAAAAAGGAGAGGTATAGAAAGGGTTAGTCGTCGGGTATATGTGTGATAAAGATTTTATGATGACAGAATTAGCTGTAAAGCAGCTTTGTGTTGGTACGATGCCCACTTGGAGCTTCAGTGCTCTGCCGCGTGACTGACAAGGAAAGCATCCAGCTCTTCCAAGGAATTCGTCAGGCACCCGTTGCAGTCTGTCGTGTAGCATGGATGGTTTTACATCTGTACAATGTGCGGGGCATTTACCTCTGAGATCATTTACCCTGGTGTACATATTGTTCCTCTTGCTCCGTCCCTCCTGTTTCGTTGTGTCACCCTGGTCCTTGGATTCCTCCTTGGACACACACTTTGTATCGTTGTGTTCTTCTAAGCCTTCATCCGCCTTCTTGCTCTTCACGTATATATACTGTTTATAGTTAATCGCATGAAACCCTTCAAGTGTACTTAAATTGTCATACCTGCCTCTCCGAACCCAGCTCTGTGATTACTCAGTGTTTACTTTCACTTTGTTTTATTGTTCCTCCTCTTTTTTGACCTATTTCTTTTTTTCTTTTTTTGTTCTTGAAACTCTTTCTCTGAGCGATATTCCCTTCACCTGAATATTGAAAAATCTAGTCAGTCAGAATACACAACAATTCTCAGTAAATGGAGGTAACTTTTCCACGTTTTGATGCTCTCTCAGTCTTACATGTCTTACAATCTTGTTGAAAAGTTAGTTTAAAGGCATCACACTGAATGACGTGAACTGTTTATCTCTTTTCATCGTCCTCCTCCACCTCTTGCATTATTCTCTTTCGACTTCCTCCTGCACCTCCACTATTTTCTCTCCCTCCTCCACCCAAAGCATTATTTTCTTTCATTTTCTCCCCCACCTCCTGCAATAATTTTTCTCCGCTCCCTCCTCCACTTCCAACACTATTTTCTAAATTCCTCTTCCACATCTTGCAGTATTTTCTCCCCATTTCCTCCTCCACCTTCTGGATTATTTTCTCCCCATTACTTTCCTCACCTCTTGCATTACAGTATTTTCTTGCCACCGCCAGATGATTTTATATAACTTCAGGAAATACCGCTTCCATGGACGAATTACAAACAGTCCATTAACCCCATTAGTGCGGTGGCGCCCCCTCCCGCTTTTTGTTATTCTTGCTACCGATATAATTTATTTGCCTTGGGAGAGGCCTTCATTACCGTATGGGTTGGAAACGGTTTACATGAGCCCTTTCAGTTCGATTTTTTTTTTTTTTTTTTTTGCCAGAAACAAATGTTTCCTCCAGTTATTGGGAAACTTGTAGTGAAATGGTTCAAAATGTCCATCAACCCTTCTACTGTATACCAAATCGACTTTAATGGCCTTAAGACTCCTTTTTCTGAGCATTATGAGAAACTGTAAACAGATGATAGGCTCAGAAGGAAGGTGGTGTGTCGTGGGAAGAGGGGTTCTACATAAGTACGAGAAGAATTATCCTTTTAGGCCAACCCTTACTTGATGTGCCGTCAAACAGTCAGCTGATTACATAGATACCGTAGGTAAAATTATTTCCTCTTCATTTACTGATAGCGTTTTGCAATGGAAAGTTAACAGTATAAAACCAACAGGTTGTCACGCTTATATAGACTAAAAAACAATGTTGTAACCTACGTTAGATAATGTTCCTTTTGTCTTCTTCACTCCACCTACTTCTTCACAAGCTGATACTAATTGTTCTCTTTTGTTTTTTGGTTGTTCAATATCGATATTCTACCCTCGCTTTTCTTCTTTTCTCTCCCGGCACCACTGCTCCCATTACGCTGTCTTTTCTCTTTATTTAGTTCTCACTCCTCTGCCTCCTTCTTGAGCAGCTGTTTTGATTTAATAACTTTGCTTCAGCCCTCAACTTTTGTTGTCATTTTTGTTCTTTTTTTTTTTTTTGTCAGCATAAGTGAACCATCCTTACTCATCACACTACCCAAATACTTGAATGCATTCACATTCTCCATATCCTCACCATCCAACCTCACTGTACATTCTATGACTACATTCCTTTCAAACACTATAACTTTACTCTTGTTTACATTAACTTTCAGATTCCTCTTCCTACACACTGTCCCAAATTCATTCACCAAACCTTGCAACTCCCATTCGTCACTCAACAATACTGTATCATCAGCAAACAGCAACACCGGAATCTTCCAAATCTCACCTTCATTCATTAAAGCCACCCCCACATCCACTGTCCTACCTTGCACCTCATTTACAACTCTATCCATGTATATATGAAACAAGGATGAAGTGCGTAAAAGGGTACAGCAGGGAAGGAAGGTTGTTGGTTCACTGAAAGCAGTGATGAGAAATAGGGAAGTGAGTATGGAAGTTAAGAAGTCACTGCATGATAGTATTGTGATCCCTACCCTGACGTATGGAAGCGGAGCGTGGACCTTGCAAGAGAGGAACAAGTCAAGAGTGAGAGCAATGGAAATGAGTTACTTGAGAGGAGCATGTGGAGTGACATGGAGAGACAGGTTGACGAATGAAGAAGTGAAGGAACGTTGTGGGGTGGATGAGGATGTGGTTGAGAAGACTAGGAGAAATACACTGAGGTGGTTTGGACATGTGGAGAGAATGGAGAATGAAAGACTGACTAAGAGGGTGTATGTAGGTGAGGTGGAGGGAGGGAGAGGGAGGGGCAGACCGAGGATGAGGTGGAGGGATGAAGCTGAGAGGTATATGAGGGAGGGGGGATGAGTTGGGGGGAGGGTAGTCAAATAGTGGGTGACAGAGCGACTTGGAGGGGTTTTGTCTGCGGCCACCCTTTGCGGGATTAGGGCGTCGGGCTATAGATAGATAGATAGATTATTGTACTTGACTTCCTTCTCTTCCAGGTCTTTCCCCCTGTTCGTCCTCCATAGGCCATAAGAAACTGCAAATGACGCTGACTCTTGATATTTATATAAACAGAGACGTTATTAGGGTATAGTATTATTAAAACTCAATCTGATGGTGATGGTGATATCTGCTTCTCCCTTACCCCATGCCATGTTTCCAAACGTTGGAAGGTCTTCAGGTGTTTTGTATCAGCAAAATTCTTCCTCCCTGTTGGCCTCAAGCCTCGGTCGTGACATTGTTATCCCTGTGCTCTGTTTCAGGTGTGAGTCTTGGTCGTCCCAGCGAGTTCCCTTGGCATCTGTTTTGGCACACACGACTGCAGTAGTTTTTCTGAACATGCTGGTGTGGCCTTGGTTCACTCGTTCACTTGTTTAGCGTTAAAGGGCCAGACAGAGTAGCCTAGCCCCAGACTCCTGTGCTCTTGTTGGAACAGGGAAGGATGGGTCCATCAGCCTTTCAAGTGCTTAGTTTCCTTCCAGTTCAATCATCTCCATCGCTTCTCTTCATGTCATTGCTTATGTATGCTGTATTCTCAGCCATTTCCAACATATTTCTTCCAAGTGCTTATCACCCTTCCTGATTAGGTGTTTTCATCGCTCGTCTCCCTAATATTGTTGTGTATGTTATGTTCACTGTCATGATCAACATTCAGTACATCATTTTTTCCCCATAAACTGTAGAATTTTCGTCCCCACCCAATTTCTTCTATGTTTCTTATTCCCCCTTCTTGTTTTCTTGGCGATTTTAGCATGTGTCATTATAATCACGTTTAAACGAGGTGCTTTTCTCTGTTGCAGGTAAGAACTGAAAGGATGGCAGTGAAGGATTTACTCGGTATATGTGAGTATGATTTTTATTGTTCTTGTAACATTGTAGTGGAATCAGTTATGTCCAGTAACGAGCACGTTGGCACAACATGGGACAGTAGCGTGTGGTTGTTTCAGCCAGGGAAATATATTGCTTCATGATTAATACTGCTTTGGTCTCTAGTACAGATGCGGTTCTGCATTAGAGTTGTGTTGTTCTGTTAGAGAGTCCTTAGGAACAGTGATAATGACTAGCCATCAAACGAAGTTCAACGTTTTCAACAAAAGTCAATCCTTAATTTTTGTCTGCCTTTTCCTCAGGCTTCTTGCTGGTCTCATCACATTCCTTTCATTTCTCGCTCAGCCATTTACACGTCCTCTTTACTACAGCCCCGCCTTCTCCTCCATTCCCTCCCTTTTTAATTCCTTCTTTCTTTTAAGACCACGCCTTCGCATCCATTTCCGCTCTTTTTATAACTACTCCTACTGACTCCCTGTTCCTCTTTCTTTCCCCTCACTTCGTGTCTCTCTCTCTTTCCCCTCACTCTGTGTCCTGTCTCCTTTCCCTTCTCCCTATCCTTCTCTCCTTCCCCCTCTCCTTCCCCCTCTCCCTGTTCCTTTCTCCTTCCTCTGCTACTCACGGCCTGTTTCTCTCTCCCTCTTCTCACTTCCTGTCCCTCTCTCCTCCCCCTTACTCCCAGTCCCTCTCTCCTCCCCCTTACTCCCAGTCCGTCTCTTCTTTCCATTCTCCTTCTCCTCTCTCCTTCCCCTTTACCCTTTCCACCTCTCCTTCTCTCTCTCCGTCCCCCTCTCCCTGTCCCTATCTCCTCCCCCTTGCTCCCTGTCACAATCTCCTACCCCTTGCTCCCTGTCCCTATCTCCTCCCCCTTGCTCCCTGTCCCTATCTCCTCCCCCTTGCTCCCTATCCCTCTCTCTTCCCCTTTGCTCCCTATCCCTTTCTTCCCCCTTTCTCCCTGTCCCTTTCTCCTCCCCCTCCATCCTTGTCCCTCATTCTTCACCCTCCCTGTTCCCCTTTCCTTCCTTTCTCCCTTTCCCTCTCCCTCTCCCTCCTTCCTCCCCCTCACTCCCTGTCCATCTCTCTTCCAACTCACTCCGTCTCCCTCTCCTCCCCCGCACTCCTTGTCCCCCACTCCTCCCCCTCACTTGCTGTCCCTCTTCCCTCCCCCACTCTCCTCCTTACCACTCCCTGTCCCTCTTTGTAACTTATGACTTTCTTCCCCATATACTCCGTTTTACTTGTTCACTGATCCTCCATGCTAAGAGTCTCATCCTGCGTTGTGAGGACTGGACTACAAGGGAGGTGTGGTTGGTTGTCTTTTCCTCTCCACCCTCCTTGTTCTGTATCATTGTCATCACTACGCCACCCACCTTCAGTTTGGTCGTGCACACGGTAATTAATTTTGCTGCCTTGGAAGATGTCAGTCAGCATATTAATGATAACTGGGTGTTATTGAGTAGGAAGAAGTATTATGGCGTAGGCAAAATAGCATTCATTCTGTACGAGTAAATTTTTAGCATCTTTTGTAAAGACGCTAATGAGTGTTATGGAGTCTTTCCTATTCTTCACGTTTCTTGGCTGACATCGTCGTTGTCGTTGCTGCTCGTCCATATCAGATGTTGCTGCATTAATGCACCAGTGGAGAAAGGCCACACCTGACTTTCTCCTCTGACCATTACTTGTTACCATGTTCCATTACCCTTACAGAAAATTATGGATTTCTTCCCTTCATCAGGTTCTCTGAATTTCATATACAGTGTAAAATCAGTTTTCGAAAGACATTGAGCTTCTCTCCCTCCGTCCTTCCCTCCACCACTTACCTCTCCATCATCGTCTCCCCGTCCCCCTCCCACCGTCCGGCAGTTTTGTTTCCGATCATTAGGTAATTATCCACACTCGCCTGACGGCTGGGAGGGTTGCACTGAACTATGACCTTTACCACAGATATCAAGACCCTTGTGGCCCTACCAGGCATCCGTGAAGTGACACAAAGTGTATGGTAGCTTTATAAAGTATTCAGAGCAACACACGTGACTGGTAGTGAGGCACCAGGCCCCACCATCAGGTAGGTCATACAACTCATACAAGGGTACAACCACATCCTTTTTCCACTTCAATGGTTCAGCTTCACTCATACACAGTTCCTATCACTTCCTCAACCACTACTTACAGTACCGTTTTATATTCATGATATTTCCCTGCCATTTTATTCAGCTGAGGAATATTTTATTAACTTTTAATACGACATGTCTTTCCTTGGTTGAAAAGAAATTATCAGAAGGTAGAAAGTATTAAATATAAATAGACGTCGTCGGACTGTATTGTTTTGGTATGTAATTGCAGTTCCTTCACCACACTTTCACATTTCTGCACATAGCCTGCCTAATCAGTATTCACTGCCTTCCTTTCCTTTACATACAATATATTCATAGCATTCATCACTGTACAGTTGATGTATTCTAGGACTTTACACTCCCTCTGTGTCGACCACAGAGCTTAGTCATATCAACCATTCCTTTGCTTTTGTCATTCATGTAAGGGAATGGTAATGGACAGGATATTAGGTCAAGATATTCAATGATGTGGAAGAAATTCTGACAAAAGATATTTTCTGGTCTGAGCATCAGCTGGTGGATATGGTTGTTGTGACATGATTTGCTTTGAAGTCATGTGTAGCTGAGGATATTTTCCTACGAATACAAGAAAGAACATTTGGGATTTGTTGACCAGAATTCCTTTATCTTGCCTAAAGGAACAGAAAGGAAGTTGGAGTTATACCCTTTGGGTTTGCCACGACCAGCATTGGGGAGGAGGAGAATGGGAGCTAGACGGGACAGACAAAAGGATGAAGGTTGGAGGAAGGGGAGGAGGGAATTTAAAAACAAGGAAAGTTTTTTTTTTTCCTTCTTATACTGACATTAATTAGGCAACGGTATATACTGTAAAAAAAAAAAAAAAAAAAAAAAAAAAGGAGTATCCCTGACATGGTGTTTCATATCGATAAAGCAAATCCCATACTACCCCTTGCAGTGCATAGGAACTTAAGTTTATGCTGTTGTAGTCCAGAACATTCAGCCATAGGAAACCGAGCTTCTTCCTCAGTAGTATTACATGATTAACTAGAGGGGTACTCAGTGGAGCGCATCTCTCCGACAAGGGCAACATAATTTCCTTACCACGCATCATAATGGGTTTGGTTTTCTCATCATTGATTGGGGTTTCACAAAAAAAAAAAAGTTTTCCGGATCCAGAATCTGTAATACGATCCGGATTGATCCTAAAAGTTAATCGATTGTTCCCTGGGACATGGGCTATCAACCCACTAAATTTGATCCAAATCTCTCTTTTAGTTTTGAGTAATCTTTCTATGACAAACAAGGGAAGTGCAGTTTCTAAATCACTCTTCATAATGGGTTAGGGTTTCTCACCATTGATTAGGGTTTTGCAGAAGTTGTTTTCCGGGTCAAGAATCTGTAATACGATCCGGATCGATCCCAAAAGTTAATCGACTGTCCCCTGGGTCATCGGCTATCAACTCACCAAATTTGGTTCAAATCTCTCCTTTAGTTTTTGAGTAATCCTGTTAACAGACAAATTAACAAATAGGAGTGAAAACATACTCTCCTTGTCGGAGAGAATAAACCTCCAGTCAGCTGTGAATTAATCAGACCTTTACACGTAGTGCTTCTCATTGTTCGGTTTTCCTCTTATTACAGTAGTTGTGAAATCTGCATGCATATCATAAATTCAGGCTATAGATGAGAAGGAGTAAAGGAGACCGAGTGAATGTGGAGTGCCAGTAAGAGTACATGTGATGAAGCAAGAGTGCTGATAACAGCACTGAAACAGACTAAAGCATTACTTCCAGGCGGTGCTAGTACATTCAGCCGGAGGACGTTTACACCTTCAACCATTCCTTCATGACCTGCCAACCCGTCTCCTTTCCGTAACATTATTGTCCTACACCAACGACGTGCCAGTAGCTTCACAACACTCCAAAACTCGGCAAGGAGCAACTCAACTCTTGCTGTACCTACGGTATTCTTACTATGATAGTAGCTTAGACAGTGCTGAATTATTGCATCACCAACTGAGTCAACCATTACCCACTTCACTCCAGACAGATGTGAATTTCAAACACTCCCTCATGTTTCCCTCTTCAGTCAACCACTCCAATTGGAAAGACACTCTCCAATTCTAGAACGTACTTTATGCCCCAGTCACACTGAAGGTACGACTTGTCGCAAACCTGAAAATTCCGGAACCAGTCCCCGACCATGGAGGTCTCCGAGCAGTCATGCCACCGATCGGCTACTGGTGGTCGTTCAGTGTCTGTCCAGCGTTCGTCCGGTGGGCGGCCGAACGGCGATCTTGGCCAGGCACACACAGGTCAAGACACCGACAGGTGGCCGGCCGGTCGTCGGCAGGCCACCGACAATTGGTGGCCGGTCCGCATCCTGTCACAGTTTAGACCGGGACCACTAGACCGACATCGGCTGTGGATTGGCTGGCGGCTGGTCTCGGTCCAGCTCACCACCTGTCGCTCGACCAATCACTGGCTAGACGGCGGCCGGACTTCAACCACCACCCTTGACAGGAGGCTTGTGGACAGCGGCTGCCGCAGTCCAGTCATCGCCTTGATGGAGTGCGGATGGTCACAGCACAGAGCGGGCGGCAACTGGCCTTCGTCCGGATGGCAACCACAGCTTAAAAATCAGGTGTCATTGACCAGTCGCAGTCCTTAAGCCGGCCAGATACAGTCCAGCTGCCCACCGCGTGGCTTCCGTGCCATGACATCAGTGGTCGTCGGGAGGTTTTTTGTGCAGCACGAAAAACCTCGCAACGATTTTTTGGTCGCCATAGTGGCCTGCGGCTAGGCCGAGACATATGAAGACCAGTCGTAAACCTCACCAAAACCACCCACGACGTGCAGGTCGCAGGTAGTTTGCGATAAGTCGTACCTGCAGTGTGACTGGGGCCTTAAAGACACACATGACCATTCGGAATTCCATGGCGAATCAACCCCCAATTGACTTTTGAGTCTCACGTTGCAGTAGGCTGGTCAAGCGATGTCAGGCTACTGAATGTTTTTGTGTAGGCCACTAAGTATTCTGGATTTCAAGATAGAAACAGTACAAAAGAAAAAATAGAGTGATTAGCTACTAAGGTACATTATAACCAAGAACACAAACTTTCATCTCCATTGTTTTAAAATCCTTCTTCAGATATTTGCGCTTCTGACTCCGAAGGTGAGAAGTGTAATTCCTAGAACTGTATTGTTTGCTGCTGAGGAGAGGAGCCGGGCAGGGTGGTGAGCTTTAATCCACTGTGTTGTGGTCCATTATATAATACGACTTCACAAAGGATCCACAGATTTTTAAACACTTCTGAGAGATTTTGTCTTTCCGTGTGAAGACGTATTTTATATTGAATGTTTGGCTCCTCATAACATTTTTGTTCAGCTTAGAGAGACTTTTCCAACTGTAGAACGTAATGCTTTCATCACCTCTAAAAAACAGTGGGTCTTTCTCACTCACTTTCACCCACACCTGTCCGTGCACACGATATTATCCATACCCACACCTACTCTCACTGTTATCCACAATTACTCCTACATACCCACACTTACCCACATTAACAACTATTGTACACTTCCTCTAACCCACCTTCACATCTATACCCCAGCACCCACTGCCCTATCCTATCATGCCTTGTCCTGCTTTTCCCTGCCCAGCCCTGCCCTACCTTAACCTGCCCTGCCCAGCTCTCCCCTCCCCTGCAGTACCCTGCCTTACCTAGCCCTACCCTGCCCCCTGCCCTACCTGACCTTTCCTCCCCTTGCATTATTAATATCTGTTTCTTCTAGTCATCCTCTTGCCTCTATCATTTCTGTTTTTCCTTCCCTCTCCTTCCCTCCCTCACTGGCCGTATAATCTTCTAGCAGCCGCCATCGCCATTCTCGTACTGGCTGAGTTTTAGATCCAATACAGATGGTGGGGTGAGGGAGGCAGGCTGAGGAGGAACGGAGACAGAATGAGGGGAAGAGGGAGGCAGGATGAGGGGAAGATGGCGGCAGGGTAGGGGAAGAGGGACGCAGGGTGAGGGGTGATAGGGAGGCAGGGTGAAGGGAATATGGAGGCATGGAGGCAGGGTAAGGGGAAGAGGGAGGCAGCGTGCGCGGAAGAGGGAGGCAGCGTGAGGGGAAGTGGAAGGCAGGGTTTGAGGAAGAGGAGACAGCGTGAGGCGATGAGGGAGACGAGGTGAGAGGGAGAGGAAGGCAGCATGAGGAGGACACGTTGGCGAGATCTGAGGGAGGGAGGGAGGAAGAGGCAGAAATGAGAAGAAAAGGGAGACTGGACAAGAGGACACGGGAGGCTGGCTGAGAGAGTGAGGGAGGGAGGGAGGAAAGCGTTGGGACGATGCGAGTCATGAGAGTGAGTGAGAATGAGGGAGGAATAGGATGGGAGGGAAGTGGGGGAGGGAGAAAAGAGGAATTTAGTGAGCCAGACTGGGGAAGCAAATATAGAGAACGAGTCTGCGTAATAATGGAAAGCAAGATAAGACAGACTTGGAATAGTCTAACAGAGAGGTGTATACATATCTGGGGGGAATGGGGGTCTTTATTAGACAGTTTGCTATTGCTGAGGCTGTGAATGCGCTTTGTACACTGTACACTGTGACAAAACACTGTACACTGTACACTGTGGCAAAACACTGTACACTGTGGCAAAACTAGCGTTAGCCGAACTGCGACAAAAGAGTTGAGTATGTTGGTTATATAGTAAGGAATGCTAAGTGTGAGTAGTAATGCCTATTATTCCATCCCTTTTTCCCTGATTCCTTCTTCTTCTCCCTTCGCTTAACTTTCCCTCCCTCCACGTTTCCCTTTCTTCCAGTATTCTTCCACTCTTCTCATCCTTCTCTTATTCTGCCTCCCAATCACCAACCTAAACAGCCTTCAGTATCCAGCACCTCAAATATTAAACGGTTTACCTTCTGGATGTCGGTAAAACAAGGAACGTGGAGGAATGGAGAATGTGCCGGTGGCGAGACAGGGTTTGGGAGGAGGGTAATGAAAGTGAGGGAGGCAGGATGAGGGAGGTGAGAAGTTAGAGTAGAGGAAGAAGGGTGAGGGAGGATAGGTATGAGAAGGAGGGGTAGGAAGAGGAATGGAGAATGAGAGAAAAATAATATGAGAACAAGGGAGGTAGGGAGAGGTATGGCATTAAAGGAGGGAGGGTGTGGATTGAAAGGTATTACTGAAAGAGACAAGGAATTAGAGGAACGGGACCAAAGGAATATAAGTAAAGAGCAGAGGGCAAGGGATGCACCATGTTAGTTTACAATATAATATCACAGCGGTGTGAAAAAACTATGTTGTAAAGTTTGCATTAAAATCAGGCTGCTCTGTATTTTATGACCTACTACTTCAGTTGTGTGAGAATTTCTGTGAATTTGCAGTTACCTATAACAAAACTTGTTTAAAAGTTCCTCTCCCCTCCCGCCATCCCATGCATCATTATGTTTAATGTTGAATTGTTATTATTCAGTTTTTTCCAAGCACTCTGGGGAACGATTTTACTGAAAGCTAAGCAGGAATGAGTAGAATATGGCAAGAAAAACTCAAACTGGCAAATAGAGCGTGAAATAACCAAGCACAAACACAGTATGGTAGAGCAATGATACAAGACACTGTAACATAACGGGTTCACACGGGAATACATAGGGCTGGGGAAGTGGAAATGAATATTAAAACAAATGTCTGTGTGACAAGGAGTCTGAGGCTAAGGACATGGGCAAGAGGGTGAGACTGTCCCTCAAAACACCATGACGAGCAATTAAATATTGGCATAACCCAGCAGTTAATAAACGATGCGGTCTGAAGTGGACCATAGGTGGACAAGCTTCAGTATGATGGCAGACTGGGTGAAATGTGGGAAAGTTACAGATTTTGATATATTTCTTTTGATAATCTGTGATATAAAATTAGGCGTGAAGGTATACCATGACCTCGTCTAGATGGCAGTTCTGTTGTTTCCATTACATGTACAGTCCCACCTCCCTCTCTTATTTTTTTTTTAGGTTCATTTGCTCTTCTCTGACGGTATTCTTGCCACGCACAATTTTCGTCGTTTGTTCTCTATTGTTTGTGTATTATATTCCAGTTATTACCTAATACCTTGTGCTGCCTTCCCTGGAGATATTCCATTTTAATTACGTAGGTGCTGCTTGTTATCTTCCAGGCCTGACAGGGATTAATTTTCCAATCTCTTTGCCCATCCATCCAACACCCCTCCTTCCAGCACGTCTCCTCGCTCTTCTGTTTTACTTCTTCCATTTACTCACCTGATTTCTCACCTTCCCCCCACCCTATTTGACGTCCTTGTTGAAGCGGGATTTTTTTTTTGACTGTGCCAAAGATTTTACTGGTAATAAGACATAGACTGTTATGGAAGCTTACACCTAGTCTTTTGGGGTGCACTGCTTCTTTACACCCACAACACGGCAGCACAAGGGGTGGTAATGAAAGTTTAAGTTGTTGATGGTGTTAGGACAGGACGTAAAGAGTTGGTGTGTCGGGATGAGGTGATGTGTTGTGGTGATGATGATAGTTTGTTGGTGTTGGTGGTATCGTAGTAGATGTTATGATGTGTTGGTAATTATGCTGGTTGTGTTGGAATGGAGTGTCATAAAAATGTTCATGAGTCTTTGGTGGCATGATCCATTGGTGTTGGTTATGGTGTGGTGTGTTCTGTTGTGCTATAGGAAGAGTGAGAGGACAGATTTGGAGGGAGGGGAAGGTAAGGAAGGGAGAGACCAAGGCAATGAAAGGGAAAGATATTGGAAGGTAAGAAGGGAGAGGGAGGGGGAAGAGTCTTAGAGGAGGGAGGTGGTAATGGCAAGCTGTTTTGTATTTTAAGAGCTGTATTGAAATGCAGGGAATATTAAAGTGAAAAGTGTATAAAACATTATCAGCCGCAGAGCGTGTTTTGGATATAAAAATGAGGTAAACGGTGAAATGCTGGAGTAAGTGAAATGAATGGGTGTTTTGCCATGGTTTTTACTGATATATTTGTTTTCTGTTAGAAGTAGGTAGCTTTTTTGTACTTTGACCTCGTCATACGATCATATCATATCTTTTTTTTCCATTAAGCACTCTGCTCTTCACTTCTTTTACACGCATAACAGTCTTTCTATCACGGCATCGAATTACTTAATTATCTTCCAGCTGCTCAGGTCCTCCTCGATTCACCAGAATTGTACAACATTCTTTTAATTACATTATAATTTTATTGCTTTTACTGCAGGGCACACAAAGTTCACACAGATAAAGAGGTAAAGCCTCGAACGCTCTTCCTCTTCCTCTTGCAACTTCAGTTTCTGTAACTGCTCCAGTGTTGATCATCTCCTGCTGTTACCATCTTTCCTGCTGCCCCTTTGAGTTCCGAATGTGGGGGCGGCGTCTAATATTTGGAGGCGTACCGATAACACGACCCTCTCTAGTTGCCAGCAGCGGCAACTGGAGTGCATTGTGTGTCATTTAAGTTGCTACAGTGTTAATTGATTTGCCTATTGAAAGGTTCCTGTGCAGGGATATTCTTCTATATATAACGGTTAACATTAATGAAAAGCAAACATGCTGCAACAAGTATGATGCTGCTCTCCTTAATGGATAGAGTCAGTAGTCATTTTTAAGTGTGGAATAGAAAAATACAATATTTTCCCTTCCCTCGTCTATATTACAGGATGTCAAGAAGACGAGAGTATAATTAACAGTATCCCGTCAGACTTCAACCAGTATGGACTAATTCTCTCACAGAAATTACTTGATGTGGATGTCCACCTGTACTTTTACATAATCCTGTGTATGTAAATGTGACATATGTTGTCACTGAGTAAATGCCATATGAAACATTTGCCTACTGCTTAAAAATGAATCAATGACCGCTATCATAAATCATAATTTGCCCTACAGAATTCAGCTTAAGATGGAAATTCTTTCTCTCGTCGCTGGTATAATAGAAAGCAAACATTTGCCTACTGCTTAAAAATGAATCAATGACCGCTATCATATATCATAATATGCCCTACAGAATTCAGCTTTAGATGGAAATTCTTTCTCTCGTCGCTGGTATAATAGAAAGCATAGATCTTAGAAAACTCCAAGTTTCATGGCGATGCTGCCACCGCAACTGACTCTATGACTGACGAGAAAATAGGTCAGGCCGTACTGGACTCAGCTACTGGTGACGAGACAGCCTTATGCAGCGTACACGCCAAAAGAGTCCAGCTGAGTCCTGGCCAGTCCAGTTACTCTATAGGACTCGCCATTTTTTTTCCGCCTATCTACCACTTGAACCAAAGACCCTGGTGATAAAGGCAGATATATATGTAAATACATACTGTATACATATATGTACATATATATACAGACACAAATATATACAGACATACACACACATACATGCAAATATACATACTCACCTTCATACATATATATATATATATATATATATATATATATATATATATATATATATATATATATATATATATATATTATTTTTTCATAATTTTCTTTTTTTTTGATAGACTCGCCTTACGCTCATTAAATTATAAGATACTACAGAAACTGTTCACATCGGGTAAGTTTACTTGATTCGAATCACGCCGAGGCTGTTCAAGGCAAGTACAACTGGATCCATTTGGTTTGGTCATCAGTCGTGTTGAATTGCTTGCGCTGAGAGCCTCGCCGAACAAATCAAGTTAATAAATCTTGTTCCCGGGCGCCCTGCATCCCGTGATTCCAGTGATCGGAGCCACAGACATCTTGTTACTGAACTACTGAACTAATGGCGCAGGAGAGATTGTAAGGTAAGATAGCTGTTTATGAGAACAGTTTGTTTTTAGGTTCCTGCATTGTTTCCCTTCCCTGCTCCTCCACTCCCTCCATCTCCTCCTCCACTGAGCATCCTTCACGACAACTTGTATAATCCTCCTTGACTTCCCCTTAACATTTCACTTCCCCAATACCTAGCCCTTTTTATTGTTTTTGCCGTCCTGCTGCTTTCCTGTTGCACACACACACACACACACACACCAGAGCAGTCAATAAGACTTCAAGTAAGCAGTCTTATTGACCAGAGCAGTGATATTGAGGAGAAGATAACACAGGTGAATGAAGCTGTGCAAAGCTACAAAAATGATGTGGAAACCACGTATGCTGAAATAGTGAAAGTAAAGAAAGACTTAGAAACAAGGGTGGAGGAAAAAAGCATTAAAAAGGAAGTGAATAGAATAATCCAAAACAATCCGAAGTTAGTCAGAGATTCAGTAGATAAAAACAAATCTATAGTAATCACTGGTATAGAAGAGGAAGAAGTAAAAAACAAGATCACAAGAGACAAAAAGGAGATGGCAAATGTAATGAGCTTACTGAAAGAAGTATCAGAGGAAATATGTAGTAAAGACATAGAGGAACACAAAAGGTTAGGGAAATATGAGAAAAGCAAGACAAGACCTCTAAAGGTGACTTTCCAAAGTGTAAACACTGTGGAAGAGATACTAAAAAATGCAAAGAATCTTATGGAAAAAGAGGAGTTAAAAAATGTATGGATAAAAAGATGCCTAACACAAGAGGAACTGGAATTACTGAAAGAGAAAAGGGAGGAAGCAAAAACAAAAAATGAGGGAAGATCAGAAGAGGAGAAGAAGAAATTTTTTTTACAAAGTAATAGGATTACAGGTACGAAAGTGGAACACAAACAGGATGGAATAAAAAGGAGGAAGGTAGTAGAACCATGTTATGACAAGTATATAAACAAGATGATAAAGTTAATGTACTCAAATATGGATGGAATGGTACCTAAATTACTAGAGCTGAATGATTATGTCAGAGAAAATGAACCACAAATAATATGCCTAACTGAAACAAAATTAACTCCAAGGATATCCAATGACATACTAAACTTAGAGGAATACAATATATGAAGAAGAGACAGAAATGTAAAAAAAGGAGGAGGAATTATAATATTAACTAAGAAAAATCTAAAAGTCAATGAAATGAAACTAGATATACCATCACAAGTAGAACTGATTGCAGTAGAGATCAACACATCTGAAGGTAAAGTAATTGTAGCCAATTTGTACATGCCACCCAGATCAAATACATGGGAAAGAGATGAATATGAGGACCTGGCAGAGAGTACAATTCAGAGTTTAAGATCATTACTATATAAAATGGAAGAGAAATCAGAAAGAATTATACTAACTGGGAACTTCAGTACAAATATAAATTGGAATACACTAGACATAATTAGCCAAGAAAGCTGTTGGGACCAAAAGCTCCTGGATCTCGTACAAGAGTTCTTCCTAACGCAACATGTGAGCGAAACCACCAGAAAAAGAGGACTTGATGTACCTTCAGTGCTAGATCTAATATTTACAAGTAAGAAAATGATATTGACAGTTTAATATATCACCCCCCACTCGGCAAAAGCGATCATGCAGCACTAAATTATAACTTCAGGATAGCATATGACATAGTAAACAGCAATGACAGTTACAAAAAGTGCCTAAACTATAAAAAGGGAAACTATCAAGACCTAAAGAAGTATTTCTTAGAAGTTGATTGGGAAAATGAGCTTAGAGGACAAGATTTAAATGCTGTATATAAAAAATTCTGTGAATTTTATGAAATAGGAGTCCAGAAGTACATCCCACAGCACAAAGAAGCAGATAAGAAAATACAGAAATGGTTCAATACAGAATGTAAAAAATCAAAAGAAAAAAGAGATTTGTTGTGAAATAGATACAGAAGATAAAATAGTGAAAGGGCATATAATAATTACAAACAGGCAAGAAACGATTACACAAGAATAAGGAGGGAAGCCCAAAAACAGTTTGAGGAGGATATAATAAATAAAAGTAGTGATCAACCAAAGCTGTTTTACAGCTATATCAGAAGCAAAACCAAAGTAAAAGATATAATACAATCAATTACGGAAGAGGGAATCAGTTATACACAAGAGAAAGATATTTGTGAAGCACTAAATAAGAATTTCCAATTAGTTTTTTACAGAAGAAAAAAATTTTGAGAGGGACTATGTGGAACATGCATGTCCACACATACTACCAGATATACAAATAGCAGAAAAAGTAATACAGGAGGAGTTAAGTAGATTAGACAGAGGAAAAGCAAGTGGTCCTGATGAAATTTCATGTTGGGTACTACGAGAATGTGCAAAGGAGTTAAGTAAACCATTATTTTTAATTTTCAAGAAATCCTTGAGTCAAGGTAAACTACCTGATATTTGGAAAAAAGCAAATATTGTCCCCTTATTCAAGAAAGGAGATAGACAAAATCCACTCAACTACCGACCAGTATCACTGACCAGTGTTGTAAGCAAGGTATTAGAAAAGCTTATTAGAAAAGCTTGGGTAAATCATCTAAAAGAACACAGTATGATAACAGAAAGACAGTTTGGTTTGAGAAAAGGAAAATCATGTGTTACTAATCTGTTGAGCTACTATGACAGTAACAAACACAGTACAGGAAAGGGAAGGATGGGTGGACAGTATCTATTTAGATTTCAAGAAAGCTTTTGTCACAGTACCACACCAAAGACTTTTATGGAAACTGTACCATCAAGGAGGAATTAGAGGCAAACTGTTTTGTTGGATGCAAGACTTTCTCAGAAAAAGAGAAATGAGAACAGTACTAAGAGGAAACTACTCATCATGGAAAGAAGTGACTAGCAGAGTACCACAGGGTTCAGTGCTGGCACCAATCATGTTTTTAGTGTATATAAATGATATAAACAGTAACACTGGAAATGAAAGCTATCTGAATATGTTTGCAGATGATGCAAAAATACAAAGGAGAATTACTAACACAGATTCTTGTAAAGAGCTACAAGAAGAATTAAATAAACTTCATGAATGGAGTAGTACATGGCAAATGGAATTCAATGTAGACAAGTGTCATGTAATCAAGTTTGGTAAAAGTGGAAAAAGACCTAATTGGGATTATAAGTTAGGAAATAAAACCCTATACACATCAGAAAGAGAGAAAGACCTAGGTGTGATTATCAATAACAGACTATCTCTGGCTGACCACATCAGCGAGAAGGTACGGAACATGTATACACTGCTTGCAAATATGAGAATAGCATTCACATACATAAATGAAGACATGCTAAGAAGGAAAATAACATCATTCATTAGACCAACCCTGGAATATGCATCAGTAGTCTGGAGTCCTCATCTCAAAAAGCACATAGACAAGATTGAAAAAGTTCAAAGGGCCGCTACAAGATGGATACCAAGCTTAAGGGACCTAAGCTACGAAGAAAGACCAAATAAACTGAATCTACCAACACTAAAGGAGAGAAGGAAAAGAGTTGACATGATAATGCTATATAAATGCATATCAGGGAAGGAGAAAATAGATATAAATGATTACTTAACATATGGAGAAGCATCAGCAAGAGGACACTGCAAAAAACTGCATAAGAAGAGAGGTGATAAAGACGTAAGGAAATTCAGTTTCCCAAACAGAGCAATTGTTCAATGGAATGCGCTACCGAATGAAATAGTGTGTGCTAAAACAATTCACAAATTTAAGGATATGTACGATAAATATGGTTTAAGACACGGGACAGTACGAGCTTGACTCATTCCTGTAAAGATACAATTAGGTAAGAACAGTTAGGTAAGGTAAGAACACACACACACAAGCTGCTGGTTAACCTCCATATCTCACCTTGGCTATGTGTGTGTGTGTGTGTGTGTGTGTGTGTGTGTGTGTGTGACAACTACTTTTTCTTTTATATCACTCTAACTTCAGCTTTCAACTTTTCGGAGAACGGAAAAATGTGTACAAATTGTAGAGGGGGTGGTGGCTGGATGGAGAGGGGCAACTGAAGAAGTAAGGAATAGGTTGGTGCAGTAGGGAGAGTGGGGGAGAGGTGTTGGGGTAAAGGGGGAGGGATGCTGCTTGAGTAAGGAGGGGAAGGATGATGAAGTGGAGAGGGGATGGACTGTTGGGTGGGGAGGGGAGATGACGAATGCTACCTTCTCCCTCACAGTACGAGTAAATGTAATACACAGAGGCTAGTGGCTTCGTCACTCTTTTCATCTTTGAGCCTCTTTTTACCTTATCATACACATATCTTACTCCTCCTTGCTTTAGCCTATGTATCACACTCTTCTCTCGTCTTACCCTACACTTAACAGTTCTCTCATGACAAACATTTTTACCATGACTCACTGTAAAATTTAGGGTGCGGGTGGACTTGGGACTGGACGTATAATAATTTTTAAACCTCAGTCTACAGTACACGCAACAAACGTTTTCCTGCTTCATCTTACTCCCGGTACTGTTTTCTGCCTGACACTGGGGGCATGGTGGCTCAGTGGTAGAGCATCGGAGTCGTGACTGGGGGATTGCGAGTTCGAGCCTCGCCCGGGACTGCCTTGCCGGGAGTGGTAGCATGCTCCTGTAGCCTAAAGGGGCTATATGGCCATAGTTGCCTAGCTCTGGGATTAAATTTCTTCTGCCTGACACATTTGTACATGTCTTCAGTTTACCATGCATCACCATATTGTGTAATCCTGTGTATAAAAAAAATATGCTAATGATTATTAATGACATAGAAGGAATATTCTGCTTTACATGAGTATTTCAAAGATAAGTATAAACTCCAGTAAGGTCAGAGAAACAGAACACTGCATAACTCAGGGAATGAAAGAAGAAATAACCTGATTTTTGAAATGAAAGTGTGATAGAAAACATAATCCAATATTTTTACTAAGCATTGTGTAAACAAAAAGTGGAGGGGTAGAAAGTGGAGGAGGAATTTTTAGGCAATATTCTTCCCTTGACTGTGCAGAGCGGGCTCGGGAATTTTAAAGAGGTATTGTACCTGTATTAGGTTTGGGGTTGTGTGGTCCACCGTTACTTGTGTGAGGTGCCGGGTCAGGTGTGGTACTGTAAGGATCAGTGCCCGTATTAAATAAAAACTCCTAGGAGTAAAAAGTTCCTCTCAAAGTGAAATTTGGCTCCTAACTTCTAGAAGTACTCCTAAAAGTTACTTTCAACTCCTAAGTTTACTTGCAAAATTACTAAAAAGTAAAAGTCTTCCACAAGGACTTTTAAGGAGTTAGTAGGGCTTTTAGTGACAGTTAACACAGTAGCTGTGTCCCTCAAATACCAAGAGACAAGACAACATAGACCATGGCTAACCGACACCACCCACCACGCAGATATTTTCAAGCTCGATCGTGAGGGCATTCTATTTATTACTGATTTAGTAAGAGATGTACTGGAAAGGCCCACACATCGAAACCATCTTCTCGCACCCGAGATGAAAGTGTTGATACTATTAAGATACCTTGCAACTGGAAAAATGCAGCAGTGTAATTGTGATGACTTTGGACTATCACAGCCATCAGTGAGCAATGTGATAACGGAAACACTCTATGCTCCACACATTGTTATGAGGTTTGTGAAATTCCCCCGTACACTCCCTGAACTACAAAGAACTGAAAGAAAATTCAGGCGAATTGCTGGCATTCCTGGGGTAGTAGATGTAATTGATGGGACACACTTATGAATTGTGGCACCAAACCAGTATGAAGAAGTGTATGTGAATAGGAAAAATTACCACAGCATGAACATTCAGTTGGTGTTTAATAGTGAATATAAAATACTGGATGTTGTTGCAAGGTGGCCTGGATTAACTCATGATGCCCGAATGTGGCAAGAAAGTGGAAGCAGCATTCACGGCATTTGCAATCTTAGCCCATGCCTGCTTTTTCATGTCTGAGGTGTTCCCCGGGCCGAATTTCCCTTTTATAATTCTTTTTCTTTCTCCAATGCCTTTTGCCAGCACGAGACACTCTCCCTCCGTCCAGTATCTGTTTCTTCGGAATTTATCTGCAGCATTGGTATCTTGAAACTGTGCCATTGTGGATGGTCACTGTACCACGTGTACACACAATGCCCTGATGGTAGCAGGCACGATCAGCTGACCACACAATGTGTTTATATTTTATCCATTTTATCGACATTCGTAAAGAATCATAATATATGATCACACAGATGTTGTTTCTATATATAAAAACTAGTTTTTCATTTTAAACTACTTACTGATACTCTAAGGCATTGAAATGGTAATTTTTAAAATAAATTAAGCAGAGGTTCTTTGTGTTGGTAACACTTCATGGAAGGAGCAAAATTACTACTACGAGTCCTTCTAGGAAGAACTTTTAGAAGCAACTCTCAGCTACAACCACTTTTAGTAGTAATTTTAGGGGTATTCCTAGAAGTTTTTATGAACCCCTTAACCACGGGGCGTCACTTTTGTGACACTCGGCCGCAATGGATCATACCGCAGGGCGTCACTTTTGTGATTCTGTGTTATTTTGAATTCACCCGGGCTTTCAAGTGGTGGCTTGTATCATCTGTCAGTACTGATAATGTCCAACAATAGTCATTGCTGCTAATGTCATCTGTACTCCCATCCATTGTTGACAATTTAGCCATTTTTACTCGTTCTTGACTCCCCTCCCTACCTCCCCTCTATTACCCTCTCCTCTTGCCTGCCCGGCCATGCTGCTCTAAGCAAGTCTTCCCCAGATTTTTCCATTGATTTCATCCATTGAAATGAGCCCTAGGCCCTATTCTTATACAAAATAATATATACAAAAAAGAAATAAGGTAACTGATTGTGCCATACACCTCAAATTGGCTAATTATCACCTGGCAACATCCCACGTGCACTCGTTTGCTAATTTTCCCTGGTAATTTCCCCTTGAAATATGCCATATGATCTATTCTCGTAATAAAAATATATATAAGAAAGGAAGGGAGAAGCCTAAGTGATATTTACATTCACCTGGAACTACCTAATTTATTATGTATTGTCTAGATTTCCTACCAATAATTTCATAGCATATAAATTAGCAGCTGTCACCACACTGACGTTGTCAACCCTTGGCTGCCCATGTACACCGCGTCATTCAGTTCTTTGTCGTCCTCTGAGGTGAAATCATGTCGCACTCGTGCCCCGTCATTTCTGCCGATTCTGCGTCCATTGCAAATGGCCCTGTGACCTCTATCCCTACAAACCCTAGTGTGGGAAGCAGTAAAGGACTAAGTGACTCTGCAGTTGAACGTGAACTGGCTGAATTATCTATGATAATGATGGATAGTGACTTTGATCTTTCGAGTGAATCATGTGATGAGCCTGGGGAGGAAATCGTGACAGAAACTTCTAGTACGAGTGCTTCAGTGTCCCAAGTTATCCCTAGCTCCAAAGGAAAGGAGCCATTAGTGCAGCAAGGGAAGGAATTTGGGAAGGGAGTGAAGAGGAGGCGGGTTAGCCCTGGAACAATATCCCCGCATGACCCAGCCCGCCATGAGTCCCAAGGTGAATCACATCTCTGCTCTCCCAGCCCCACTTCACAAATTTCTTCCTCCTCTTCAGCGGAAATTTCTCCTGAGTCTTCGTCGTCGGAATCTCCACCAGCATCTACAGTGAAGGCAGGCTGTAGGGGACGAGGGTTATCCCTGACTCTTCGTAAAAGTAGAGTAGCATCTAGAGTAAGGGCTGCTAGTGCTACACGGCAACCTAGGGTCAGTCAGAGTGACCTTGAAATAGCCCAATCTGCCTCACAGCCACCCTCCACCCTCAACCACCCTACACCACCACGAGAGGGAACCCTGGACGCCTTCGTGTGGACGGAAGGTTCTGATTTCATCCCTGAACAACTCTAGTTTGACGAGAGTTCCTCAGGGATACAGCCTGCCTTCACGCTTGACGAGGATGCTGAGTGTGTGGACTTCCTTTTGGCCTTCCTCTATGATGAAGTCATGCAGCACATATGTGATGAGACCAACAGGTACGAGTCACAACGTGCTGAAAGTGGTGCAGGTTCAGTAAAAATGCAACAGTGGACCGTGCTTGGAGTGCTGGAGCTGTATGTGTTCTTCGCCCTCATGCTTCTCATGCCACATTCAAAGAGGCATTAGTTGGAAGATTACTGATCCATGGACCCCTTACTACCCTCACCCACCTTCAATAAGTACATGCCCGGAGATCGCTTCTGTAACATCATGGGAAACCTGCACTTCACCAACAGTGATGTACCTTCCCAGACTGACCCACTCTGGAAGATCTGGGAGCTTCTGAACAGAATGAAGGATAAATTTATGTCATTCTTCCACCCATTTCAGAAGGTTGTCATAGACGAATCCTTGGTTCTATTCAGAGGATGTCTGAGGTTCGTACAGTACATTCCAAGCAAATGTCATCACTTTGGAATCAAGTTCTTTGTACTGTGCGACTGTAAGACTGGGTACATCCTTGACTTCATCATCTATTCAGCCAGCACTGTCGATCTGGACAAAACACACCCCCTTGGCTTCTCAGGCTGTGTAGTGAAAGTGGTGCTTGAAAGGTAATTTGGTGGGAATCATGTGCTGTATACTGACAACTACTATACAGCACCAAAACTTGCTAAATACCTTTCAGAGCACGGCATCAGCTCCTGCGGCACTGTCAAGAGCAATTGTGCCAACTTCCCCAAATTCCCCGAGGCAGGAAACTCGCAGAAAGGAGACATGCACCTACGGAAGTCTGAGAAGATGCTGGCAATACGGTGGCATGACAAGAGGGTCGTGCACATGCTCACCACCGTACACAAGGGGGAACTTAAAGACAGTGGGAAGGTCGACCGTAGGACAGGCGAACCTGTGAGGAACCCTGATGCTGTCATCGATTATAATATCAACATGCGGCTGGTGGACAAGTCCGACATGATGATTGGAGATATCGTCTGCCTCAGGAAGAATACTAGGTGGTACAGGAAAGTTTTTCTGCATCTCATTGACATGACGATGCTGAACGCCTTCATCCCGTACAAGATGAAGGTAAAGTCACCCAAGTCCTTCTCTCTGAGGTTGTTCGCCAGGACTTGTGTTCAGCAGCTGCTTGAGAGGTATGCTAGGGTGAAAGCAACAGCTCCAAGGCACCATTCTGTAAGATTTCCTGACAGACGAGCAGAGGGCGTACATGGATCGGCACAAACTGGTGCAAATGCCTGCCACAATGAAGAGGAAGGCTGCGATCTGCAGGTGCCAGGTGTGTGCATTCCACCAGATGCACCTGAGCACAAACGCACCTCTTGGCAGTGCACTGAGTGCCAGGTTCCCCTCTGTGTAACATGCTTCTTTGATTACCACAGCCTGAAGCCGTTCTAAAACAGTGCAAGTGGAAAATGTAAATAATGTTTAAATAATGTGTAAATAATGTGTAAATAGAAAGTGAAAGCAATGGATGTAAATATGACTGAACAGTGGAATATAGTTTTATAAGTTACTGCAAGTGACAGTGCATAACATAGTGTAAGTAAAATAGAAGTGTAAATATTGAAAATACAATAGAAAATGTAAATAGAAATGTAAATAATTCGTAATAAAAGAATATGAGTACAAATACTTGAAGTAATCGCAGTGAAAGTGAAACCTTGGCTCTCTATGTAGTTTACTGAAAGAGAAAGTGAATGCCTGGAGTGACAATAAACTACTATTACTGAAGGAAACATGGATAAATACTGTAGATATATATAAGTGTAATAAAGTAATAGGAATATAAAGTGTGAGTGTTTTTATGAATAATAAATGACAGAATACCAGCGGGGAACGAGGACGGGTGGGAAGCTCATACGCGCTCGTAATTTACATTGCTTTCACAGTGTTTTTTTTGGGAGTATGGATTCCAAACTACTTGAAAATCATAGAACAATGTTTCTAGTGATAATATCAGGCTGTTGTAATCATATTACTGGGTGTCGGAAAGTGTAAAGTGGAGACTTCGTTACCCAACTTCAGAAGTCTCCACAAGTCCTACGGTTGTCGACGAAGGCTTATCAAACATCCCAGGAGAAAGCTGAAGGTATGTGCCATATGCATATATGATTATAATATTCTAGGGCTAATAACTGATTTTTGATAAAAATTTTAAAAAGTCAGTCGGAGCACGAATATCTCCGCGGGACGTGCAAGGAGCGGCGAAAACATCCCCGCGGTGTAGGGGTTAATACCGGCCCAGATGTATGAAGGTGTCGTACTTGGACAGGTGGATCAGGATCTGGCTGTATTTAATTATCACACGGTTGTAATACTGGATGGTTGAGTGCCAGGAAAGGTGGTGGTGTGTGGTGGTGTAGCAGGACAGGTGGTGGTGTGTGGTGGAGTGGCACGGCAGGTGTTGGTGGTGTGTGGTGGAGTAGCAGGGCAGGTGGTGGTGGTGTGTGGTGGAGTGGCATGGCAGGTGGTGGTGGTGTGTGGTGGAGTGGCATGGCAGGTGGTGGTGTTGTGTGGTGGAGTGGCAGGGTAGGTGGTGGTGTTGTGTGGTGGAGTGGCAGGGCAGGTGGTGGTGTTTTGTGGTGGAGTGCCAGGGCAGGTGGTGGTGTTTTGTGGTGGTAGTTCCTTTGAAGCGCCAAAAATGAAAAAAAAATGAAAAAAAAAATCGACCACCTTATTTTTAGAGGGTTTAATATAATTCTGTTGATGATTTATACACGTAGCATATGTAGGCCTTTATGACGTATGATTCGTCGTTAATGGATTCCTTGGCAAAGGTTTTCTACCCTAAATATTTTTGTGTGAGCTGGAGAAAGAAACTAATATATTCGTCCTCCCATGCGAGAGAGAGAGAGAGAGAGAGAGAGAGAGAGAGAGAGAGAGAGAGGAGGGGGGAATGTGTAAAAGCGTGGGCGTGCACTTTTTTTTTTTTACGTAGTTTACATAATATTTTTTTTGCATGTGTACAATATACACATGTGTTTCGATCCGCCATGTCGACTGATAAACAGAAAGAGTGAGGGAAGGCGATTGGTGCATTTATCATCACTATTTTTACTGGTGCGCAAAATGTCTCTGCACCTCGGTCTCTCACCTTGTCCAGTGGCAGCATAGGTGGTGATAATATGTGCAAATACCATCGGATCCTTTGATTTTATGTAGCAGTTGTCAAAACCGGGGTTCAAATGTTTCCCATTTTATTTTTACCATTCATGGGGCGCTCTGGTGTTTCTCTGAGTACCATTGTGTAAATCCCTTCGTCAGTGCCAGTGTATGTATATCTGTCTATCATACACTCGTGCGTATATTATGTTACAGGGAATATGTGTAACCATTGATTTCATGAAATCCCTAGGGTATTCGGGATATGAGTTTAAATTAGGATGGGTTAATTAAGGTTATTTA
This sequence comes from Coenobita brevimanus, assembly GCF_032717465.1. Classification (NCBI taxonomy): domain Eukaryota; kingdom Metazoa; phylum Arthropoda; class Malacostraca; order Decapoda; family Coenobitidae; genus Coenobita; species Coenobita brevimanus. The sequence continues at coordinate 27,147,789 of NC_137026.1, forward strand.
AGGTTAATTGGATTAATTTAGGCTACGGTTAGGTTAGGCTGGGATAATCTAGGTTAAGTTTAGGCTAGGTTAGGCTAGGTTAGGTTAGGTTACGTTAATTAAGATGAATGCATAACATAGCTTTCATCTAAATTTACCTAACCTAACCAAACCTCACTAACCAAGCCTAAACTTAACCTAGATTATCCCAGCCTAACTTAACCACAGCCTAAACCTAACCTAACCTAACCCATCCTAATTTAAATTTATTTCACGAATTCACTGTAGTCGCGGTGCGCGACTCTGAGGTTGTTATTATCGTGCCCTGGCAACCTACCATTCAAAAGTGCGTCTCATTTCGTGTATAATATGAGACGCTTGTGATTCGTGTATAATACGTTCGTGTATAATAATATTCGTATATAATATATTCGTGCATAATAATATGATTCGTGTATAATATGATACGAAATCGGATAGTTGCCAGGGTGCGATAATGACAACCTCAGAGTCGTGCGCCGCGACTATAGGGATTTCATGAAATCACTGGTTACACAAATTCCATGTCGCTGTGTGTGTGTGTGTGTGTGTGTGTGAGATACTCTGTCCATGTGCGTCTGTGTCTGTCTTTCTGTGTGTTAAAGTTATAGCACTGGAATTCTTTACCCACAGGTAGATATCATTTTACCATATCTAAATATGCTCGACTATGGAGGCCATGGGTCAATAGTCAAAATCAGTTGAACAAAAAAAAAATCTTCAAGTGGACTCTTGGTTCCACCCTGGAGGCAATATTAGCAATTTTATTTTAATTGTGTTGAATTGGCCACTGAACACTGAATGTATTATACGAAATTAGTCACATGACCTGGCTGGATACTACTTTCATAAATTCATGGAAAAAAATTTCCACTGTAAAATATTTCATTTGAATTAATGGGTTGTTATATTGACTCAGCAGCTGAGAGAGAGAGAGAGAGAGAGAGAGAGAGAGAGAGAGAGAGAGAGAGAGAATTATGGTGGAAGACAGTGGTACATTAGATATAAGGCAGGATTGGAGGAAGGGAATTAGGAATACATAAAGAAATCATGAGGTTAGAGGCAGGTTTTGTGATGACGGGAGAGTGTAATGGATGCAGGACGGGAGGGAGGGCGGGAGGTAGGGAGGTGGTCTCAAAAAAAGAAAAAACTTTCAGTTAAAGATCATATGAATGAGAGGCTGTCAGTTTCTTGTTTCAGCTCAAGACTTACCTCATCCATGTACCTTCATGTCACATCAACCCCCTCCACAAAGAAATGAAAAGGAACAACTGCCCTATACTACGCTACATGGAACATCCGTGCAACACTCCACCCTAACTCCACACACCCCACACGTCACAAACACATTCATGAGCATATGGTTATCACAGCCATCAAAACCTCCAACCAAATAGCACCTACCTACTCTCTCTCCCTCCTCCTACCTACTCTCTCTCTCTCCCTCCCTCCCCTTACCTACTCTCTCTCTCTCCCTCCCTCCCCTTACCTACTCTCTCTCTCTCCCTCCCTCCCCTTACCTATTCTCTCTCTCTCTCCCTCCCCTTACCTACTCTCTCTCTCTCTCTCCCTCCCTCCCTTCCCTTACCTACTCCCTCTCTCCCCCTCCCTCCCCTTACCTACTCTCTCTCTCTCTCTCTTCACGAACCTCCACCAGACACACATCCAGAGAGACACGAGTACATCTAGCCAGACTGCCATCCAGTTTGTACGGTGACGTCATTAAGGTATCACCTCATTAAGGCTTCGCGCTTATTGAACTGATCTCTTTACCTCTCTCCCCTATCCTCTCTGCTTTTCTTCCTGTAGGCTACGCCCTTCTATGACGCAAGCGTGGGAAGGCCTTCAGGTGTTTTCATATCGTAAACTTTTCTCTTTCTGTTAGTCACAAGCCTCGGTCTGTATCAGTGTTATCCCTGTGCTGCATCTCAAGTGTTATCGCTGATCGTCCCAGAGAATTCCTCTAGACTCTTGACATACGACTGCAGGATTTCTCTTCACGTCCTGCTACTGCCTTGGGTCAGACATTCCCTTACTTTCACATTTAATCGTGTACAAGTTTAACATAAGAAAGCTTTAATGACGCAGTTCATAATTTTTTGTTGCTTTTTTCGACTAAATTACATGAATCGTGCATGAGTAAGACATGTGAAGGAGTGAGGCAGGGAGCTGTGGAAGAGTGTAGTTAAAGCAGAGGGTTGATGGTCGTGAGGACTGGCAGGACTTTGGCAATGAGTGAGTGGAACTCATGTAACCTCGCCTGGCTAATTGGCTGCTGGGCTACTAGTCTTACCTGACAATTAACCTGCCCTAGCTATTGACTTTAGCTGTACTGACTGACAGTTTTACCTGTTGTTCGTGATGCTGATGTTTGTACTTTGATATCATTCTTTGTCTTGCATTTGTCTAGTTGTGTCATCGGGTTGTGGTGACCGAACTTCCCACCAGCTGTACATACCACGATACACGAGTGTGGATGTTGGAACCAGCAGCTCCAGAATTATCCGTTGATCCATGTCCTTAAAGAGATAAAATGCTTGCTCTAAACCTCCTCAACCAATGATAAAACTGACTATGATGTCTGTGTGTGTCTGAGGAGGTACTTGGTAGTTAATGGTTATGTTCCTACTCACCCCACTACGTATCATCTGTGTTCGTGTATCCGCATCACCAAGGTAATTCCAAGATTCCTCTCTTCTCCCGGATAAGTTTCATTGTTTTACCCAAAGTGTAAATTTTTTCCTTGGCGTCCAAGATATCACTTCAAACATTTTTCTTCCCCCCACCCTCTCACTCTTGTTACACTTTTTGAACGTTTTCTTTCATGATTATCAACCGTTCCTCCAGGTTAGTTTTTGACATCACTTTTCGAATGTTTTCCTCTTCAAGTTTGTATGGGGCAGTCTGACAAACAGTTACCTTATATCTTTCTACTGTTGGTACCATGAGAATGGACTTCCTTACACATTTCAGTTGGTTTTATTAGCAGACTGTTTCTGTATTTTATTTAAACGATAAGTTGTTATCGTATCCTCGGTCTTCCATTTTTCAGTGATATCTCAGTTCACAAATTCTTCCGCCACCTTTGGCCTCTACTACACGATGACATCATTCATGTATTATTCGTGACGTCATGCAAATATTTTGTTCATGTCGGAATTACTGTTTTAATTGGGGGATATAAGTACATCCTTTAATAAGCTTTTTATTGCAAGAAGTGTCCCCTAAGCTGCATAAAGCCTCTGGTGGTAGTAAGAATAAAGTAAAAAAAAAAAACATATTGTAGTGAAATTATTTTATCGACGAACCCTAAAATCGTTAGTGCGTTGTTGAACATCATTCCACGACATTCGAGACTATTCTTTTTGCATGGTTTACCCAGTCTTGGGTATCAGGGTATCAGTTAGCCTAATTGTCTCATCTTTATGTAAAAGTTCTCATTCTTGGTATAAGTTCTTCCTTTGTGTATTTGGAATTTTTCAGTATTAACGGATTAAATTTCCTTATTTATTGTACCTGTTTGAAGATATGCTTGTTGCTTGGTTTAGATATTCTGTTATAAGTGTTTAGTTAAATTTGTATATATTTACTTGTAGTTTTTGTGCTGCAAATATATCATTGTATATTATCGTATGCATTATATTCCACAGTATGCACTGTTCATAAATAAATTGCTGTACATAAGTGGTGTATACGCTTTTTGTGTCTCCATTGTTTCTCGGGAATTATGGGTACTGCGTCCCGCTCTTTGGTTCGACTTGAGTGATGTCGTGGGGTAGTCTTAGATCGGTGCTGGTAAGTGACTGTTCGGATTCGGAGAGCACCCATTTCTCATTATTTCACCAGTCATAATTTGGGAGGCAACGTTGTGAGTACTTTATTCATGATGATTCTTATGCAGTCTTATTTTCATTTCATATTGTGATCTGTTGCAACAGATATTAGTTTATGTGAATGTGTTCCTTAGCCCCAGCTGTGTTACGACACTGTCTTGTTATAACTTATCCACTTCGTATGTTAATCATTATGTTTCATGTGATTATGACCTTGGTGTATTGAGTTGTAATATAAACCTTTGTTCTCAGGTCGAAACCCACTATCTTATTAAATACATGGTTTTATGAGATGCTGCTTTGATTGACTGGTGATCCACTTTGCATTTTAGCTCAGTCTCAGATGGCCAGCCTTCCCTCCTTCTCAGCACCCTACCACATTACACATACACTTTCATATAGTCGTTCGCAGGATTTGCTGGAAAGTTTTATAAGACATATTGTTATGTCATTACAGTGACTAATATGCAAAATCCTACACACGCCTACTCACCCACCCATCTCATTTCTTGCTTCCCCATCTGTGACTGTCATCTTAAGCTTACCTATTAAGACTCAGCATCACCGTCAGGGTATGGCACCTACTCGCTTTTATGTATTCTCATCCTCACACACAATGGCTTGTTCTGTTTATAGCTCTCACCCCCTCAAGCCATCAGTCTGCTCGCCATCCATCGTAATGACGCCATTGTTCTCCCCCCTGGTGCTATTATATCCAGTCCTCAGTCCCCTCCACTCGTTCCTCCTACACAAGCATTCTGAACCCTTTTTCAGCCAGCTGAGACTTATCCTAAAATGCCAAACACCGCTGCCGGACTGCCGCTGAAACTTATGATTATTGCCATAACCTTGACGCTGGTGAGGTGGTGGTGGGGGTGACAGCCGGACTGAAATTTACCTCTGTGGCCGCTGCTGTGTTCTTACTAACTGCATGGAGGCAGTTGTGGAGGGTGATGAAGTGTTGGTGATCTTGATGAGGTGATGACGGTGACCCAGCTGAATTTTACCCATGTTACTGCATCAAAATGTCTTGCTACTCTTTCCTTGCCTCTTACAGCCAGCGTGGTGGCAGTATTGAGTAGTTGGGTGGGCGTGAATGGGTACAGTGTTGTTACGATGCTACAGTGCACTGGTCATAACTATGACTCACAATTTATCTGAGGAATGAGATGGCTGTACGATTTTTTTTAAAGATAGACTAATGACAATTTAGTGTGGTATGAGTATGTGAGGGATAAATGGAGAACTGTATAGTTCTGATTTGTTGGGAAAAAAAAGTTATATATTGTACTAGCCATATTAATTTGCATTCCTGACCCCTTTGTGTCATTTGCTTAATTAAAATCCGCTGATATAACTATTGAATGAAAATTGTGGATTGTTCTGTGAAAAATGCGTATACAATTTTAATTTGCCTGCCGAGCCACTAAGAATGTTTATGAAAAAAAAAAAAAAAAATCAACCACTATCGGATGGTTAGCGAAAACTGTTCATACTGCTGAAACAACGGTGGTTCAGTGGTTATCTCCTTCACCTCGTGCTGAGCGGTGCCCTGAGACTGGGTTCGAACCAAATTAATGTGAGTGCTGGTAATATGTTCTTGCATATGCCAACATTATGTCCTCACCCTGTCAGCTCATACCCAAAATACGTCCCTTACAGGCCGATATATTTATACACAGCCATTGCAACATTTCACAGTCTTTCTTGCACTGCTGTGATGACACCCTCAATACCAATTCGTACTTGGCCACCATGAGGACGGGTTCACTCTTGCTGTCCCTGTCCCTCTGAGGTGATGATCCGATGCAGGAGCGCCACATACACACTGATGCAGATGCAGATACACAGCTCTGCAGTTATCCCTTTCACTCTCACCGTCCTAACCAGTCGTTCTCTACGCCCTCTCACCCATCTGACTCAACCCCCATTCCGTTCCTCACCCTTGTTCCTTTCCTCCCCTTCCAACCACTTTCCTTTCTTATTCCCTAATTCACCCTTGTTCCTTTCCTCCTTTTCTCACCCTTTTGCCTTCTTTCTTGATCCATTTTTATTTCTTTCCTCTTCCCATCCCACTATCTCCTTCTCCCTCACCGTTTTTCCTTTCCTCCAACCAACCCACACCCCCACCTCGTACCTTCCCCAAGCAATACCGTGGCCTGGGTTGGCCAGCCCAGTGGGTGTTGTATTGAGGGCGATTTACCTCCCCTTTCCCCACCATTATTATTCTCTCTCTCTCTCTCTCTCTCTCTCTCTCCCCCCCCCCCCTAAATAACACCAGTAAAGTTAGGCATCACGGTTTTCCCATGTCTCCCTTCCTTTGCTCCAGCTGCTGTTTATTTCCATCTCCACATTTTCCATCCATGGCGCCCCGGCCGCCAACTCCCATCGCAAAACCAGCACCAGCGGAGGAAAAATGTCAAGAGGCGAGGGTGGCGGCAGAAATGGCTGTTTTTATATTGTTTCATTTTATTTGGCGTATCGTACATGAAACTTTGTATGAAAAGGAAAATTGCTCTGCCTTAACTTGCTTAAGCTATAGTAATCCTGCATCTTATAACTCTTCTCCACACCTACAACACTAACTTGTGGTTTAGGGAAGAAAAAAAAAAAACTAAGGCCTATTTCCTGAATGCATGTTCATTAAAAAAAAAAAAAAAGGAGGGAAAAAGGAAACCAAAAACGAGATCCGATCAGTTATAGATGACTGGACACATTGTTTTTACATAACATGTAGGGCTTAGGCAGTGAGATAGACAGACTGAGGAAATATTGACCAGTTGTTTATATGAAACACTGAGAGTAGTGAATAGTTTATACATAGAGAGTTTGAAAGATGAGATTGTAGCTAGACGTGTGCTGGATGCCCGGTGTCACTGGCAAGAATGCAACCCAACAATTCAGAAGAGCTGATCCGCGTGGTGTCTCTTATTGGCGAACTTACGTCCCTTGCATCATACCCCCTCTTGCTGTCCATTACTTTCCCTGTGAACCTCGTCCATCACTTCTCTTTATGCGTATCTCTCACAACTCTCTAATGCTTACCTTTCTTTTGTTAACATCAAACTTTTATCCACACCACCTGGTTCTCATATTTTTTGTGCTCTTTTTTCAAGTAGTGAATATTACCCAATTCATGTACTAGTGGGAAAAAGTTAGGGTGATATTGATGATGATGATGATGATAATGATCCACATGCAAGGCAATTCTTTTTTCCTCGCCCAGCTCCTATCCTCCCCACCACTTATTTTTCCCCTACCCTTCCATTTCCTTTCCCTTCTCCAGCGCTGCCATCATCTTCTTTTATCCCCATATCCTTGTTTCCTTGCCTTCCCATTTCCTTGCTTTTCCATTTTATTCCCTTTCCCTTACCCTGCACCCCTCTTCTCTCTCCTCGTTTCCTCTCTCATGCTCTTTGTCATCCCGTCCTGCTACGTGTTCGTATCCTTGCATTCCCTTTCCCTGCCTTTTCCCCACCAATTTATCTCACCATGCTTCACTTACACTTCCTGTATACCTCAACCGCCAGTCACCATTATTCGTCCTCACGTGTTGATAGTCTTACACCCATAACACACACCCAGCTTGGCACCCTGGCATACACTATCACCTTCCCTGCCTTCTTTCGCACCCACATTGATATACTCACTGTAGTTCACTTCCATCCACCTGTTTCTTGTATTTCAACCTTGATTCACAATCACCTTCATTATCAGCTTCAGTCTTCCTGCATCTCCCCTTCTTCGTTACCAAACCCTATCCTCACCTTTGGGCCTTGTCTTAACTACTATCTTACTTTCATATGCGCTCTCTGAGTGTTGTGGCCAAGGACTGGTGGCAGAGTGAGAGCGGTGGCAGAGCGAAGGTGTTGGAAGTTTACAGTGAAGTGCATCGGCGTGAGAATAAACACCGATGATTCTTTTTCACTTGCGTTACTTCATCTCTTCCTTACCTTGTCTTGCTTCATCCTTTTAGTTTGTTTTACTATACTTATCTTTCATAGGCCCTTCACTTTCGCCTTTCGTCCCTCTTCTCACACAAATATTCACTCATTCAGTTTCGTATCTTTCTCTTTTACTGCTTTTTCTTTCCCTCTTTTTCTCCCGCCAATCGGTAACTTCTTCCAATTCCATCTCACCCTCAGTCCACCCCACCTATGCATCAGCCCACCTCACCTCATCATCATTCCATCTCATTGTCATCTCACTTCACCTCACCCCTGCTTTGATCACCCGAGAGTCAACATTCTGTCTGGTTATTGCCTTCTGTCCTCGTTCCACACCCGGCCAACAGGTCATCACCTCCACCTCCACTCTCATAGTTCTTTCGGGCTCACATCTTTCACAGTATCACTGATTGGCCAAACAGGTCTGTACATCACATGCAAAATCATTGACTTTCAAATGATGTGTTCTTTCCTTTGTGACTGTATTTCATGCTACTTATTCTAATTTCCTTCACCTCATCTCGTCACAGACTCTTCATAGTAATTCTCTTGTGTTGTTCCTTTCTTATTCATGACCCTCACTCCTGCTCCTCATTCTTCCCGCTCCCGGCACCAGCGCTGTCATTACCCCGTGTTTACTCTCTTCTTGTTCTTGCTCGCTTTTTCATCCTAGAACGGCATTCTTCTCGTATGTTTCCTCTTCCCTTGACTTTACCGCTTTGAGGTTTTCTGTATTCACTTGCCTCAGACTGGCATGAATTAATTTTTCATCTCCCTTCCTCTACTGCCTACCAAGGAATGGGGTGGGAGGATCTAGAAATAGAAATAGGGATCACCAAAGTAGGAAAATTATCAGCAGAGTGCCAAGTGAAATGGGCTAAGCATTCGTTATCACGCAAAATCTATTTTCCCACGTTGTTTATCGTCAGCTTCAGATTTTAACATTTCTATGAAATGAAAGTTGCCATCACATTGACTGGAATGGTGAGAATGAGGAAAGGAAGAGGGGGTGAGAGGGAGGTAGGGGTGCAGGGGATTAGGAGGAGGAGGGAAGAGCGAGAGAAGAGAGAGGGGAGAAGAAGGGGTGAAAAAGAAATGGAGAAGTAGGCTGATAGGAAGAGAGATCGAGAGTGGGGGTACAGTGGAAGACAGGAGTAAATAAAAGAGGGTAGAGGAAAACGTTGCAATGATGATGTGAAGATAAGATAGCAAGAAATAGGAAGGAGAGAATAATGGATTTGGAGGGAGGCAAGTGGGGTGTTTGTGATGACTTTCTCTTTCCAATATCTCATCCTCTCTTCTCTTTCTCTCCTTTCCAGCGTAGTTTTTGGCTTTTTTCCCTTTCGTTCTCTAATATTTCACTCACTCTCCATCCACGCGTGTTCTTTAGTCTCAGTCCTTGTCTTCCTCTGCGCCCTCCCTCTCCTCTGTCTCCCTCTCTCCCTCTATGATCTGTAAATTTTCATCTCCCTGCTTGGCCATTCACACGAAGATTTAAATTAAGTGCAGGGGACAGAGTGAAGAAAAGGGAAAAAAGGTGAGGAGTGCAGAAAAGAAGGTGAGAGACAGTGAGGGAATTACGAGAAGAGCTGAGAGAGTAAGAAAAAGAGTGAAAGATATAGTGAGGAACGAGGAAGAGGAAAGAGAAGTTCAGATATGGTGGACAGTAAGGGTGGGGGAGCAGGATAAGGAATATGGGGTGGGAGGAAGGTCAGGCAACGTGAGGCATACAGTTAAATCAACATTTGGTTATGCTTAACGATCAGATGGTTGTGATGCTGGATGGTTGAGTGGCAGGGCAGGTGGTGGTGTTGTGTGGTGGAGTGGCAGGGCAGGTGGTGGTGGTGTGTGGTGGAGTGGCAGGGCAGGTGGTGGTGTTGTGTGGTGGAGTGGCAGAGCAGGTGGTGGTGTTGTGTGGTGGAGTGGCAGGGCAGGTGATGGTGTTGTGTGGTGGAGTGGCAGGGCAGGTGGTGGTGGTGTGTGGTGGAGTGGCAGGGCAGTTGGTGGTGTTGTGTGGTGGAGTGGCAGGGCAGTTGGTGGTGTTGTGTGGTGGAGTGGCAGGGCAGGTGGTGGTGTTGTGTGGTGTAGTGGCATGACAGATGGTGGTGTTGTGTGGTGGAGTGGCAGGGCAGTTGGTGGTGTTGTGGGGTGGAGTGACAGGGCAGTTGGTGTTGTGTGGTGGAGTGTCAGGGCAGGTGGTGGTGCTGTGTGGTGGAGTGTCAGGGCAGGTGGTGGTGCTGTGTGGTGAAGTGTCAGGGCAGGTGATGGTGGTGTGTGGTGGAGTGGCAAGGCAGGTGGTGGTGCTGTGTGGTGGAGTGTCAGGGCAGGTGGTGGTGCTGTGTGATGAAGTGTCAGGGCAGGTGATGGTGGTGTGTGGTGGAGTGGCAAGGCAGGTGGTGGTGGTGTGTGGTGGAGTGGCAGGACTAATGGTGGGGTGTGCTGGTATATCCTATGAAGTCATTTAACACGCGCCAAGAATAGGGTTTATATTTCAATTCTCTCTCCTATTTTTAGACATTGCTGGAAGTAATTTCTTTATTCAATTAATCCCATAATCGCTGATGGCCTTGTCGAATCCCGTTGCCGTGAATTCACCGGATAATATTTTGCACCCTAAAACGTACCTCGTCGGTGATAACTGAGCATGACGTATCCTCTCACCCGCTGAAGAGAGAGAGAGAGAGAGAGAGAGAGAGAGAGAGAGAGAGAGAGAGAGAGAGGGAACTTTTTTGTTGGTTTCCTTCAAGAGCAATTGCTTTAAAATGTGTATTTGCGGATGTTTTGGTCTGCATCGTGTATGTGATGGACAGGTCAAATGAAGGGGGGGATGAGGGGTATGGGGGAATTGGAGTGCAATGAAGTGGCACTCTTCTTTACCTGTGTTACTTTTGCAACCTTAATACTTACAAGAATTATCTGACAATGAATTTTTTGGGCTGCTAATAAAAACATTTTTGTGCTTTTTTCATTCACGTCCTTTATACATTCATTCAAGAGATAGGGACCCAGTGTAATGAAACTGTGTTTGTACTTGTCCTGTGTATGGGGGTTGATGTTTAACTCACACACACACACACACACACACACACACACACACACACACACACACACACACACACACACACACACACACACACACACACACACACACACACACACACACACACCACATGTCTGTTTGCACCCAGATCGAATTATATTTATTTCTTGAAAATAATAGATGTTATGCAAGTAGTGTGTTGTTTTTGTTCTTGTAAAAGTTATGGTATTATGAAGATCATTTCCACCGAGGATATTTAACAGATCTCCAAAATTTACATGCATGGTTTCCAATCCTGCTGATCTATTACATATGGTGTATTGGTGTGGCCTGCGCTCACGATTACATGTACAAGAATAGCTTTTCAATGGCCAAACGGATCCATGTTGTGTAAAATTATGGACAGGTATTTTCCAACCTTAATATTTTGGTAAACTAATGGAACGGTTTTATGTATCCGTTCAGCCTTGGGGATAGAGAGAGAGAGAGAGAGAGAGAGAGAGAGAGAGAATATCCAATCATTTTTTTTTTTTAATGTAATTTTGTATGTGTTTCAGTCATACATATTCTGTATATCTGACAGACAAAATGGTTGGGTTGGGGTGCAGGGAGTCAGGGGTTCAGCGTTATGCAGTAATGCTTATCGTATCGCCTAATTGTTGTTTTTGTTACATTTAGCGACAGAATTGGTCGGCTGGCACATTTCTTTTTCAATACAAATAAAACAGAATGTTATTTCTGATCCACATGATTTTTGTTTGCCTTAATTGGAAGATAGGCTTGGCCCAGACTAACATTATGTATCAAAATAAATGAAATTCCTTAGATATTATCGTGGATTTTGTATCTCCCTCTTTGTACTATACACGCTATCCACTATAAGGTGTTTTTCCAGTACTAAAAACCATTCTTTTTCTCTTCACTCTTCTCATCCTCCACTCTTGCTTTCCTCCAGTTTCTTACGTCTTGCTTTGTACTGCTGAATGTCACTCAGTATGTGGATGTTTGCGTCTCCAGTACCTTAAATTATTAGTTGTCAACCAAAATTTAATCCGTAAGTGATGAAATAACAAGAGGTTAATATGTTGTTGTCTCCCAGTTCCGGCATCAGTCTTTCATTAAGTTAATCCTCTTCCCTCCCTCTCTGTCTGTCTGTCTGTCTGTCTGTCTGTCTGTCTGTCTCTCTCTCTCTCTCTCTCTCTCTCTCAGGCCTCTTGCCTCTACCCCCACCCTTCTAGTCTGCCTGCCTCCACCCTCACCCCTCTAGTCTGCCTGCCTCCACCCTCACCCCTCTAGTCTCCCTGCCTCCACCCTCACCCCTCTAGTCTGCCTGCCTCCACCCTCACCCCTCTAGTCTGCCTGCCTCCACCCTCACCCCTCTAGTCTGCCTGCCTCCATCCTCACCCCTCTGGTCTGCCTGCCACCACCCTCACCTCTCTAGTCTGCCTCCACCCTCACCCCTCTAGTCTGGCTGCCTCCACCCTCACCCCTCTAGTCTGCTTGCCTCCACCCTCACCCCTCTTGTCTGCCTGCCTCCACCCTCACCCCTCTAGTCTGCCTCCACCCTCACCCCTCTAGTCTGCCTGCCTCCACCGTGTCCAGTATACTATATAGTTTTGAAGTTAAAACATTCCGTTCTGAAAAATGTGAATGCCTATCACTCATCGTAATATGTGCGAGCTGTTGCCATTTCAACCTTGTTTATTGTTTCTGTTGTATCGAATGTGGAAGAATCATTTCTGTGCTCTTAATAAGGTGGAAAGACATGAGTAAATTTTGTTGTTAATTGATAAAAGCTTGACAGCTAAAACTTCGGGTTTGCTAAAATGAGGGCCAGCCAGAAAAATATAATTTAATTTGAAAAATAACATTTTCCTGCTGAGGTCAGTATGGTTGATCTCTTCTTGATATTACAGGATATAATTTAGTCACAGGTCCGGGAAACCAAAGTCTTTGAGTTCCGGGGGAAGTATGGTTGCAAAGCTGAAACTTAAAGGAATTGACGGAAGGGTACCACCAGGAGTGGAGCCTGCGGCTTAATTTGACTCAACACGGGAAATCTCACCAGGCCCGGACACCGGAAGGACTGACAGATTGAGAGCTCTTTCTCGATTCGGTGGGTGGTGGTGCATGGCCGTTCTTAGTTGGTGGAGCGATTTGTCTGGTTAATTCCGATAACGAACGAGACTCTGGCCTATTAACTAGTCGACGGATCTCCATTAATTGGTGTCCAGTTCGCAACTTCTTCTTAGAGGGATAAGTGGCAATTCTAGCTCAACCGCCGGTGACAACAGGCTTCGCCATGCATGTCCTTCCTGTAAGCCAAGAAACCATTTCCAGCGCTGGGTGATAACCATATAACCAAACCATACGTGCTCGCTAAGTGTCAAGTGAATTGGTGGAGGGTTAGTGCCCCTTCCTGTAAAACAAATAACTCAGAGTCATTGGCCACCCCGTGCGGGATTATGGCATCTGGCAATAGATAGATAGATAGACAATCACATTATGCTCACTGAGTAATCAAAACATTGATTTACATGAGCATTTTTCATGAATCTCAGAGTACTAGTCGTTTTATGTATGGATGGATGTAAGTATGCATGCATGTATGTATGTATGTATCCATCTATCTGTTCAGCTGTTTATTGTCACGGGGTTTTTAAAAGTATATACAGTATTAAAGGATAATTATTCAATAATACTGAGAACAGGGACAATGAATTGTCTTGTGGAAATGAAGCAATGATTACTTTATGCCGGCTTACTTCGCCGATTCTCTAAGGACGAGAATTTATAAACTTCCTCAACAGTACACAGCAGAGACTAATTCCTCACAATTGCTGTTTGTTAGTACTGTTAGCCTCTGGAGAAAGCGACTTCACCCCCTGACAATCAATAACTAATGCTATTAATGGTAACAGATTCTTGTTGGTGCATTAACTCCTTGTTGGCACAACGGATTTTAAGCTTAATACAAAAGGACTGGCCTAAGTACCAGTTACGAATAGCAAAGCGTTTATGCAAACTAGGAGCTATAAGTGAAATAAGCTTAATATGGAAAATAAAACACGAGTTTCCATTACATTAAGCTCGGGAAAAAGAACTGATAAATTTATTGATTACTATAAAATAAATTTACGTTACAGTTCAAAATGAATTCAAAATAAGGACATTGCACTCACTCGCTCACTCAAAAGCTAACTCCGAAACCTAGGAAAATACGAAAAGAAAATACTGGTCAGAAAAGTGGACAAAGCGGATGACTGGGTGTCGTTACCAAGGAAGGACACTGCACACGCTGAGTCTCTCACCAATCATGCTAGGTGTAAATTCAGGAACTGGACAACGATGGCACTGCTACGCACTGGGCCCAACCTGCTTTCACGGCGCTCAAATCTTGACTGAGTTCAAATTGTGAGAAAGAGGCGAGTGTCGTGGCCGCATTGCCAACGGCTAGAATGAGCAAAACACGCCCATAATAAATCACTCAGCGGAAGTGCTAATGTCTCGCACAAAGACGATCACACATGACACAGTGAAAAATTGTTCTGAAAACACTCCCAACCGGGTGAATACGTAGCAGTTAAACTGAATGATAAATACTGGGATTCCACAAGAATTCGCAGTTTCCCATGATAGTTGATGTCAGGAGTTTATTCAAATACAAATCGCGCCAACTTGTGACATTACGCCCATGAAAATCAAAAAAAAAAATTCTTAAAAAAAAAAAAAATCAATATACATACATATAAATCCTAACTAAGTCACACAAGATTCACACTGTGGTGTATGTGTGCTATCCTGCTACAGGAGAAAGTCACAGTCGCCAGTGAGCGAAAAAAAAACTTGTTTTTACGTTAATAGAATCAAGCTTGAGGGAAAAACTCCGTGACAACGGTGAAAAATCCTGTACTCGGGTCAAACTGAGCAAAAAGTTCGCTACATTTATATTAACAACTAATTGTTATGTAGCGTGATGTATGTAATCCACGGTGTAGGTGTGACAATTGTGGTGTAACTGTACCTACTTGTAAAATTACATAATGCAAATCAATAATAAATGATGACGACGAGGCGAAAGAGAATAGGTGGCAGCATGCGTCAGGGATGATCAGCTGTTCTGCACGGCAATGCTGCACACACCAGCTGCACCTGCGAAAACAATGAAGGTGGAGCATCAAAAGTGTCATTTTTCTCTCTCTACCTAGCAATCAGTACTTATGTTACAAAAAGTACACTATTTACATTACTCTAACCAGGAAACGTAGTCAAGGCATTTGTGCAGGACATCAAACGCTGACCCAGTTTACTGGTTAAACCCTAAACTTAATTAGCAAAAAGACTGGGCATTTGTGCGGGACATCAAACGCTGCAATTCGCTAAATTAACCAGGGAACGTGGTCATAAGCAAAAGACTGGGCGTCTGTGCAGGACATCAAACGCTGTAATTCGCTAATGGAACCCAGTTTACTGGTTAACTAACTCTGCGCTTACGATTAATGACAGGAAGCTGAGAATCCCTACGCAGTCTTGGGCAGGTCACATTTTAACACCCACCGTGGGTGTGAACACTCATGTGGATAATGTGCATTCTCCAGGAATCCTCTGAGAGGCCCACAGCTTGAGACATTCCTCAAGGTAATTCATACACAGCCTCGGACTGTCTCTGCGGGGTTCTCGAACCTCCCCCTTAACTTACGGTACATATGTATGTACAGGCCCTGGACATACTGTATCCTGTGGGGCCAACGGGCGAGACATCAGGTCTGCACCCACATTACCACTGCCCTGTCTCTCAACTGACTCAGAGATTACAGGTGTGGTTTCAAATGGCGCAGGAAGGGCATGTCCCTGATTAATGGTACATGGACATACATTGCAGGAACGGACAAAACTATCTATTTCTCGTCCCATCCCTGGCCAGAAAAAGTCAGCTTGGATACGTCCCTGGGTTTTCCTTTTGCCTATGTGACCTCCTGAGGCTGAACAATGACCCCATTCTAACACTGCTTGGTGATACTTGGCGGGAACGACAAACTGCAGTCGAACCTCGCCCTCGGTTGTTCGTGACTCATGGTAGAGCCGTCTTTATTTACGAAGGAACTTGGCTTGACCTCCCCTTGAATACTTTATCACTCTACCCTTTTGTTTCTTTTGCACGGCAGCAAGTGTCGGGTCAGAATGTTGTTCTTGAACAACAATTTGGCTACACATCAGATCTTGCAGTGATTCAATGGTCACCAGGGTGACACAGTTTGGAGCCTCAGCCATGGCTCGTGTTACTGTAGCCGAAGTCTGAGTAGTGTCATCTTCAGTGCAACTATACTTGGCACCAGGAATATTGCCTATGAATAGGTCAAATAAAGGTACTGGCATGACAACTGTGACTCTCGTACCACTGTAAAATGGAGATGCCACCTGGATACGTGCCTCAGGGAACAATCTCATTGATCCATCAATAAGGTTAGCTTGGATCTGTCGACCTGTGTACTGCTCAACCCAAACTAGACTCTGCCTGACAGAGCAACCTGAGGACCTGTTGTCTCTCAGGACCTTCACAGGAATGGCTCCCACAAACCCTGGCTGAACAAGGAAGGTACTGTCACCTGTGGGAGGGCCTGTGGAGGAAGCAGCTAGCCACTGATTAGGCTGCTGAATAAATGATGCGGCAAACATGATGCCCTGTGAACTAGATACCTGAGGGGTCGTACTCACTGCCTGGGGAGATGGAGCATTGGCCATCTGTGGCAGGGGTTCACTGTCGCTGTGGGACTAGAGAACTGTGGGGGGGTACCTGTACTGTTAGGGACGTGACCACCGTGATGCTGCTGAGGAATGAAGGCTGCGTTAGCCTCTTGTCTCCTATTCACTTGAGCTGGTGCTGAAAAGGACAGCCCCGATGATCGGTTGCGTGGCTGATACTGCAGCTGGTTAGGGTACTTGTTGTACCTCTTCCTCTGCGGTTTTGGACCTTTGCCATTATTCTGAGAACGGCCTTGTTGCTGGGGTTCAGTCTGAGACAGTTTCCCAGATTTATCAGATTTCCTGTTCCAGGTATGTTGCTTGCGAGTTTGATACCCGTATGCAGTGAAGAATGCGTCAGCCTTCTCCACCATTTGGCTGGCATCCTTTACCTGGCAGATCTTAAGCTGAGCCACAAGTTCAGTAGGCCATGACTTTCCTAGCTTCGTGCACAGCATAAGGTCAGTTATCCCCTCACGCGTGGAAGGAGTTTCATTTTTCTCCATCCACTCATCTAAGTAAGCAGTAAGCCGGTCAAGAAACTGAACGGCAGTCTCTTTTCTTGTAAACGTGCCCTCATGAACTGACTTCTTGGCGTCGTCAACTGTGAGGCCGTATGCTTTGACGAAAAGTGGCCTTCATCATCTCATACGTGAGATTGTCTCCATAAATTCTTTGGAGAATATCAAGGGCAGGGCCCTCAAACAGTCTAAGAAACTGAAGCCGCTTACCTGCATCATCCAGCTGGTACAGATGAGCCATGTCTTCAAAACAAGCTATGTATGGCTCGATTCGCTCGCCTTCCTTGTATGGGGGAGGCTTGATGTGTGGGGTCGCCAGAACAATTGCAGGGAGAATTCTCGTGGATCTTGGGCCAGCTGCACCAGATGTGTCTGTAGCCAAGGAATCTTGCTTGAGCTTCAGCACTTCAAGTTCATGTCTTTTGCATGCTTCTCACTTGGCACGTTCATGTTCTCGTTGTTCTCGCTCGTATTCACGTTCTCTCTCTCGTTGTTCTAACTCGAGTTCACATTGTTTTTGCTCATGTTCTCGTTCTCTCTCGCGTTCCTCACACTGAATTCGATGCTCTTCACGAGCACCATTCTCACATTGCTGTTCATAATTAAACTGAGAGAGGACAAAGTCCTTAATTTTCTCCGGATCCATAAGTCCCATATCTTTGGCTTCCTGTACATAGATGCTGGTAGACATGATGCTAACTCAATCTAAGTAAACTTGTGACTCAGTATTGACTGCGATTTTTGCAAAGAGAGATGCCAATAATCAAAAATAAAGAATATAGGCACAGGTTAGTGGTGACCAGTTTTATCTAATTAAACTGGTAAAGAAAAAAATTAAACAAACAACTGACTGTCAACTATTATGTAAATTAATAGAACTGAATCAATAATCACCAGTAAGGTAGTGCCTATAGACTTTAACGATAAATACCTAAACATGAACGAGTGAGTATCATCTCGTGAATGACTTTAGAGCTAGGAGTTATTATCCTGGTGAGGTCGCCAATTGTCACGGGGTTTTTAAAAGTATAGACAATATTAAAGGATAATTATTCAATAATACTGAGAACAGCGACAATGAATTGTCTTGTGGAAATCAAGCAATGATTACTTTACGTGGCTTACTTCGCCGATTCTCTAAGGACAAGAATTTATAAACCTTTTTCAACAGTACACAGCAGAGACTAATTCCTCACAATTGCTGTTTGTTAGTACTGTTAGCCTCTGGAGAAAGTGACTTCACCCCTGACAATCAATAACTAATGCTATCAATGATAACAGATTCTTGCTGGTGCATTAACTCCTGGTTGGCACAACGGATTTTAAGCTTAATACAAAAGGACTGGTCTAAGTACCAGTTATGAATAGCAAAGCGTTTATGCAAACTAGAGCTATAAGTGAAATAAGCTTAATATGGAAAATAAAACACGAGTTTACATTACATTAAGCTCGGGAAAAAGAACTGTTAAATTTATTGATTACAATAAAATAAATTTACGTTACATTTCAAATTACATTCAAAATAAGGAGATCGCACTCACTCGCTCACTCAAAAGCTAACTCTTAAACCTAGGAAAATATGAAAAGAAAATACTGGTCAGAAAAGTGAACAAAGCGGATGACTGGGTGTCGTTACCGAGGAAGGACACTGCACACGCTGAGTCTCTCGCCAATCATGCTAGGTGGAAATTCAGGAACTGTACAATGGTGGCACTGCTATGCACTGGGCCCAGCCTGCTTTCATGGCGCTCAAATCTTGACTGAGTTCAAATCGTGAGAAAGAGGCGAGTGTCGTGGCCGCATTGCTAACGGCTAGAATGAGAAAACACGCCCATAATAAATCGCTCAGCGGAAGTGCTAATGTCTTGCACAAAGACGATCACTCATGACACAGTGAAAAATTGTTCTGAAAACACTCCCGACCGGGTGAATACGTAGCGGTTAAATTGAGCGATAAATACTGGGATTCCACTAGAATTCGCGGTTTCCCACCAAAGTTGATGTCAGGAGTTTATTCAAATACAAATCGTGCTGACTCATGACATTTATCTGTGTATCTCTTTATCTAATTATCTCTGTCTGTCTGTCTGTATCTCTGTCTCTGTCTCTCTCTCTGTCTCTGTCTCTCTCTCTCTCTCTCTCTCTCTCTCTCTCTCTCTCTGTCTGTCTGTCTGTCTCTCTCTCTATGTATGTATTCATTTATTTGTGTGTGGGGGGGTGAGTGTATTGTTCCATTAGTTGTTCAATAATATCAGCCATATTAAGCCCTTCTGTTATGCTGTTGCTGCCTCAAGTCCACCCTGCCTCAGAATACTTACTGATGCCATATCATACACCCTGTCCTTCTGCCTCCCATCCAGTCTCCCTCACAGCAATTATTAATGCCATATTTTACTAACCACTCTGACTCCTCACTCCAGGCTTTCCCGGCTTTCTTTTCCGCTCTTTCCCATTTTTGCTTCTCCCCACCTGCCTCTCTCCTCCTTTCTCTCCATCCGTGACTCTCCCAAGTGCATGATTACTACCCATACCTCATCATCATCTCTCATCCTCTATTTTCCCATCTCCCTCCCTTCCTGCTTCCCACATTCTCCGTTTTATACATCATCGTATTCCTGACTGTTACCCGATCTGTCAGTCACTATTGCTGCCTTTCACACCCACCACATGTTGATATTCTCACAGTCCATACGAGTCTTTACAATATCGCCATATCAAATGGTACATAAGTAAGCTGGTGATAGTAGCAGCCTAGTTGATCCACGGTTGAGTCAGGGAACAGTCTGAGGGTCTGAAATGCATTCAAAGTACACATAATTAACCTTTCATGATGCACACTGATGTCACAGAAACATCTGTGTCATAGCACTAGTTTCATCTGAGACAGGCCAAGTACATATCAGTACAGACAGTGCGATATTGACTCCCAAGCGGAAACATGTAAAGGTATGCAATGCAATCTGTTGTCTGTAGAACTATTTAGTTTATGCTCTGAGTTCATTGCCGTACATTGAAGATATTAAGACATCGATCTCCTTCCGCCAGATACATATCCACTTTCCCCCGCCACCCCACCATTACTCACCCCTTCACCACCACAACACCACTCATCCCTGAAATCATGATACCATCACTCAACTTCCCTCATCACTATACTACCACCACTCATCGCCACACCACAACCACTCGCTCCACCAAAACACTCACCACCACTCACCCTTCAAACCCTCTCATCACTCAGGACACAACCACGTCAGCTTTCTGCACCCCTTCACCAGGCTGAGGTACGGTACGTACGGTTGCCTAACTGAAGACTTTTACGTGAGTTACATCAGTTGGTATGGGCATCATTCATCAAACTATCAGTACCATTATCCCTTTAGTATGGTGATGTATTGTTAAATATATTTTTACTTCTGTGGGGCCATTATATTCAGAGTCAGGGAGATCTCGTTGTAGTAGTAAAAGGGTGAGGTACAGGATAGAGTGTTGGAAAGAGCTACCGACTCCATGTTTTAAACCAGCATCACCCACTGCCACCCACGTCGGCATCATGCACCGCCCTCAGACACCTCACTAACTACACTGGTCAAACCACCCACGCCATGTTGTAGCCCAGCATCACCCACCGCCCTCAGTCACCTCACTAACTACACTGGTCAAGCCACCCACGCCATGTTGTACCCCAGCATCACCCACCGCCCTCAGACACCTCACTAACTACACTGGTCAAGCCACCCACGCCATGTTGTACCCCAGCATCACCCACCGCCCTCAGTCACCTCACTAACTACACTGATCAAGCCACCCACGCCATGTTGTTGCCCAGCATCACCCACCGCCCTCAGTCACCTCACTAACTACACTGGTCAGGCAATTTCATCTTTTTATAAAACGTTGATGTTGTTCTGTGAGATACCCTGTAACCTGTATTTATATATTGTGCAATTCTTCAGGGGGTTTCCCTCCCATTCACGCAGCGGTGTAGTGTAGGGTAAATCAACTGCGTTTGTGTCTCTTGTGATGGGCTCTTGTAGATTTGAGCTCTTCCCTTTGCTTTAGGACGCAATGAAACACACACACACACACACACACACACACACACACACACACACACACACACACACACACACACACACACACACACACACACACACACACACACACACACTTTTCCTGTGTACCACCTGGATAGTATTGTAATGTACTGTGATATTGGTGGATTTGTCGCAAGTATTGTCCCCATGTTATTGTAAAGTTAGGATATATTAAACACCGTGTCAATCGAGCCGAATTAACTAACCCCAGAATTTATATGCCTGTTTTCCTGTCTGGCTTATCTCTGCCATATGCATTATTGGTGTTGGCTGCAGTCGCCATTAAATTTAAAATAATAGCTTCTAAATGGCCATGTGAACTGATGTTTTGTAAATTAATTGACAAGTAATATTCCATCCTAAAGTAATTGGCAAAACAGTTTGACGGATACATTCAGCCATGGAGAGAGAGAGAGAGAGAGAGAGAGAGAGAGAGAGAGAGAGAGAGAGAGAGAGAGAGAGAGATTTGCTGATGGTTGAGTGAATGCGAGGAGGTGGACTAAGAAGCTGAAAGCACTTTTCAGTCTTAAGCATATATAAAGAGACTGTTGGCAAGAATATTAACTCCTTTTTATATTTACATACATTTTTTCAAATTATTGCATTGTCGTTCTGTTGTAAATTTTTCGAATTACTTTGAGGACCGTACTGAACTATTGCATTATGAGTTTACAAACTATTTATGTTTTCCATCGTAAACTATTTTCCATGGAACAACGAGGAATAAACTGTTGCAGGGATGTGTGTGACTGTGTTGTGTTGTGTGCTTAGGTTTATCGCTGTGGCACTAACAATAAAGCCAGGCTGCGGCAGTGTCGCATGCTTTCCATCACATCCACTTCCAGACCACGACGCTCCTTCACTTCCTCATTTGTCATTTTGTCTCTCCATGCAACTCCACATGCTTCTTTCAAAAAACTAAATTTCCACTACTCTCACTCTTGACTTGTCCTTCCAACAACAACCAAGCTTTGCTTCCATACGTTAGAGCCGGTATCACAATTCTGTCATGCAGCGACTTTTTTTCTCCCATGCCCACTTCCCTATTTCTTACCAGTGCTTTCAAAGAGTCAGCAACATCTCTTCCCAGTTGTACCCTTTCAAGCACTTCATCCTTTACACTACCAACCTTACTCATCACACTACCCAAGTACTTAAATGCAGTTTCAGTTTCATTTCCTCACCATCTAACCTTCCTATGCATTCAGTGATTTCATTTCTCTCGAAAATCACAGCTGTACTCGTCCCTACATTCACCTTTAGAGTTCGTTTCTTACACACTCTCCCAAACTCATTCACCAAGCTTTGCAGTTCCCCTTGGCCTTCACTTACCAGTACAGTATCACTCATCTGCAAACAACAGAACAGGAAGTTTCCAAGTGCTGTCCCATCTCATTAGGGCCGCTTCAGCATCCACTGCCCTACCTTGTATCTCTTTTATAACTCCATTCATGTATAGATTAAAGAACCATGGAGTCATGGCACATTCCTGTTTCAATGCAACATTCAGATAGAAAGTTCACATAGTTCACCATCCACACGTGCCAAAGCCCAAACGCTCTTATACATACTATTCACCGCATTCAACAGCTTCCCATTAATTCTATACTTTTTTTTTTTTTATATATTCCACATTTCTTGTCTGTCCACACTCATATGCTTTCTTCAAATCCATGAAGGCCACCTACAACTTCATTACATTTGCTGGAAACTTTTCCACTAAATACCTTGGGATGAATATCTAATCTACATAACCTCTTTCCTAAAATATCCCTATTCTTCTCCTACTAAATTCTCTGTTATTTCCCTGACTCTGTCAATAAGTATCCTACCATATACTTTTCTTACTACACGAAAAAGACATATGCCCCTATGATTACTACACACTTCTTTTTTAATCAGAGACATAATTTAACCCGATTTTCAAACATCCGGGACGCTACTCTTCTCCCAGGCCAATCTGCACATCTTCCACATCCGTTCTACTACCGCCTCTCCTCTGTGCTTCAGCATTTACCACACACTCCATTAATTCTTGGGGCTTTCCCCATTTTAACTTACTTCATTGTTGCCAGTGCTTCCATCCTACTGCTATCTCCCTCATTTCTCAAATCCCTCCTTTCATTTAGCTTAGAAGACACCTTTTAATTAAAGTCGTTGGAAACAGTCTTCGATAACCCCCCCTTTCCTCCCTCTAATCTGACTCCTATCACTTAGTCGCTCTGTTCCCTTTTCGCCACTCCTTTCGTGTACCTTCCACTCATCCCTCACCCACAAAGAAAATACTCCCCGGGTGTTCTGCTCTGCTGGTCACTAAGGGGAAGCGGCCGGGACAATACCACGACACTGTGACAGTAATGTGACAGCATGATGGTAAGATGCTTGTGACAGTGTAATGACAGTAGGGCAATAATGTGACAGTAGGGCAATGATGTAACCAGTGTGACAGTAAGCCGACTATTACTTGCGTGGTATTGTGACAACAGGGTAACTGTACCTTCACAACTGAATGACAGTAGTGTGATAATGGAGTGATACACACACATACACACACACACACACACACACACACACACACACACACACACACACACACACACACACACACACACACACACACACTGATCATCATTCAGTCTTTTGAACCAGCAGGTCCTTCAGGAGACTGATTAATATAATCTTGTGTTAGATTAGGCTATATAAATCGGTTTGTCAGGTTACAAACTACTACAAGTAACAGAAGTAATGATGGCTGAGTTAATAACGTAATTACTATTACCATTCCCCCACCACTACCCTCTTCTTTTCCACTACCACTCACCATCATTACCCTCTTCTGTTACCATTATCACCCACTACCACTAAACTCTTGTCTCTACTTCCACATACCACTACCAAAGTTCTCCTTATATCTCCTTCACTTTCAGCACCACCATCCCCTCCACTCTCACTATCAACATTCTTCCTTTATATCACCATTAACTTTATCACCACCATTCTTCTAAGTATGAACCATCACCACACACACTCTTCCATCACTCACCATAATCCATATCACCACACAAGTATACAACTGTCGCCGTTGTCGCCATCTTTATTACTACCACACAGCCAAATCCAACACTATAACTACCATTCTGAGCAACATCACCACTGGGACCATTAAACCACCACCACAACCACTCATACCGTCACTACAACCACTACATCATCCACCACCACCCTCACCCTCACCACCACCACTCTTTCCATCACTGCTATCACCACATAACATCCACCACCACCACCACCACCACTGTTTTCCATCAGTACTACAACTTCGTAACATCCACCATCACTACTTTCCATCACGACTACTACTACTGCTACATGTTATCCACCACTACCACTCTTCCATTACTGTTACCATCACATAGCATCCACCACAACCACCATCACCACCATTCTTTTCCATCACACCACCATATTGCATCCACCACCACCATTCTTTTCCACCACTACTGCCACCACGTAACATCCACAGCCACCACCACCACCACCACCAGCCCGTCCCCCACTGTGCACACATATACTCACGCACGTGCAGGCTACCCAGAAGGAAAAAAAAATGCCATATAAATTATCTCAGGGGATTTGCCTGTGAAAAATGCCAGGCGTAATTACCCGTACCCGCCCCGGAAGGACTCGGGGACGGGTATTGTTTTCACTCGGTTTGTCTGTCTGTTCGTTTGTTTGTCTGTCTGCCTGTCTCTCTGTGAACAACTTTACGCAAAAACCACAGGTGCGATTTTGGCAAAAATTACGGAGATGATGGGCTATGACCTTTTGATCACCTGGTTAAATTTTGGGTCAAATTGGGCCAAGGCCTAGGCTGTAGGCCGAAAAAAATGTAAAAAAAAAAATTCTCGCCATAACTCCTTTCAAATTCGTCATATCGGCATGAAACTATAACATAAAAGTGCATCTTTCAGTTCTGCATCCTATAACATGCATCATTACATCAGAGGGGTCACCCCCCAGTTAGCGGTAGGGAGGTCAATGTCAGGTGGGTCGGGCCTAAAATTTCAAATGGGCATAAAATCGTCAATTATCACCCAATTTACTCCAAATTTGATATGTGACATCTTTGACTAGATATCCTGTTGCGTTTTTACGGCAGCACTAAAATGACTGCCGGGGACGGGTTTACTGTACCTTGGCACCGCTTCTTGTTATATTTTGCATTAAGTATGTTTAATACTGGTGGATGGTGGTATGGTGATGGACTGTGTGCCGTAATCTTGCCTGCTTTTGGAATCTTTCACACTGATACTTGTTACATTTGCACACACGGCACGTCATTTTTCTCGCCTGTAGAATGTGTACAAGCTGTATAAAAATTTAAGCAGCACATAAGGGAATGCTGAGGTGTTATTATGAAATATAAATAGTTGAGAAAGAAGTATGAATCCCGCCAACCCTGTGATATATGGCCGTGTCTGTGCAGTTGACTTATGAAGTTATTGACCCAAACATGTGTTGGCTGTATATTGTAAGCACAGAGTGAATGTTGAAAGCTTTACCAAAACTGAAGTCCCTGTTATCCCCCACTTCATTAACCTGGAGTAATTGTGTTTGTGTGTTTAGGAGGGTAGGAGCTGCGTGTATGGGATGGGGAGGAGAGAGTGGGTGTGTGAGTGAAACTGGTTGTGTGCTTGTGGGAGGGAGATGTTAGACATGGGCGAGGGAGTAAGGCGGAGAAGAGGGGGGCCACACAACCAGTTAGGCTACAACAAGGTAGATGAGTATTGCGACGAGGTGTGGTGATTTTAGTAAACAGTCACACATAAAGTGGCAAGCTCCATCAAGACAGTGTAATCCAGACCTTTACCTGGTGATTCCTAGTGTTCATATATTCGGTGTTGGGTTTATCTTACAAGTAAAACGGTGCAGTATGTGTTGTGTTTGTACTGAGATGAAGTGCAGTAGAAGTAGTTTAACCAGTACTAAATTGTTTGTGACCTTTTGCCATATGGTGTGCTGCGTCAGTCTTAAAGGTAACGTTAACCACTTGCCTGCCTGCTTGTACTGACACCAGAAAAAAAAAAAAAAATGATCTGTTGCCAAAATTATTCACCATCATGGCCGCCACCAGGTCGTCTCCTATAATGTTCCTGTCGTCTGCCACTACGGTCGACACCTCCGCTGGTGGGTGGGTGGGTAGGAGAGAAGTGCCATGAGAAAAGCTGAAGGTCAAAATTTTATTTCTCCAGAAAGTGAGAGCAGTGGTAACAGATAACTGAATGCTTCTGGATAATGATTGATTATTGTAGCTTCCCGAATTTTGCAGGAAATCTTTTTAATTTGCTGATTGTGACCAAATAATTAAATATTTTTGAGTTTCAGCCTCTCTCAGTTTTAGAAATTAAGGGATAAGAAAGGGAGCCAACTGATTCAGGTTCTTTGGCAAATACTAGGCAGGTTCTGCAAAAACACACGAGTACAAAATAAGACAAGGAGAGTGAAGAAAGAAACTCTTTCTCCCTAATTTTTCACATCAAACACCAAAATTTGGTATGCTGCAGCAGATCGTAAGAATTCATTGTAAATTCATCAGATATATACCGCACAGTGTTTATGTTATAAAATTTCCCATTACTTATGTTGTCATCACCCCGGTCATGCTGGCTTCTTGTCCTCCTTTTCCTTCAATGCTGCCTTGCTCTCACCTCCTGCATTATTTATTGCACTTGACCCACCATATAAGCAAAACTTAAAAACTATTAATTGCTGTAGCACCATAGCACTGGATAACGCATACCTGTAAACACCACACATCACATACATTCAGCAGAAATAATAGCCATGACATCGGTAGTACATTAATTATGCCTGGACAGAAATAAATGTAACTATTGTACGTGTTAAGGTCATTCATCGCCTAGGGCAAGTTCATTAATTGGAAATGGTTCGTCTAACAGTGGTATATAAAGCAAATGTTCCATGTTATCATCGTTATTTTCTCTGTTATGAAGACATTGATCGTTCAGTGGATTCAGGAGCTTTTCAAAATGTTCTTTAAATTGTTTATTGAAGGACTGTTCCAGTATTACTAGGTTCTTATTTCCCTTTTCCAGTTGATCGATTTCCAAATCATTTTACCGTCGTTTCCATCTAAGAGATTATTCCACCTGGTGCTGTGATTTATTCCAAACTTCCACTATAATCCAATTTTCGTCAATTAGTATATCTGATGGTGGTGTTCATGATAACATCGTACCCCACTCTGTCGTTCCCCATTCTGTCATACTCCACTCTGTTGTATACCCTACTCTGTCGTACCAGCTCTGTACTCCACTCTGTCGTACCCCAGTCAGTCGTACCCCAACTCTGTCGTACCCCAGTCAGTCGTACCCAACTCTGTCGTGCCCCAGTCAGTCGTACCCAACTCTGTCGTACCCCAGTCAGTCGTACTCAACTCTGTCGTACCCCCAGTCAGTTTCGTACCCTAGTCAGTCGTAATTGCTCCAACTCTGTCGCACCCCAGTCTGTTGTACGCCACTCTGTCGTGCTCTGAGTCTGTCGTACCCCACACTGTCGTACCCCACACTGTCGCACCCCACTCTGATCGTTGTATCCACATCCTCATCGCTGTATATGTTGGAGCGGGGCCCTGTCTTTTGCCTCACAAATCCTTCCAGCGTCACTGTTATAGTGCACACTCTTTCTTAATTTCTGCTTGCATGGATTGTCGATAATAATGGTCTCCCAGTCCAGATGGTCTCTACAGCAGCTCCTTGAGTGGATGTATCTAATCAATCGCTTCGCTGTTCCTGTGGCCAGAGTGACACAGACCTGAAGCATGGTTGGACCCACAGACATCTTGATGTACCCTCAACTCTGTTGGTCGGACATGTACAATTATCCTTCACAATGCATGAATCAGTTCCAAATATCGAATGGTTTCTTCTGTTCATATGTTAATACATCTCATAACTATTTTTCCTTGTTGTGTTGGGCAGTTAGCTACAACCATATCATAATTGCTACATAAAAGTTAAAAACATTTTGGTGGTGAGTTGTATGCTGATGACTCTCCTCTAAAAGTGATGGTGTGATGTCCAGAAGAAATTATCCCTTAACACTGCTGGATGGAAATGAAAATAAAACGGCATTGATTGAATACTGTTCTAGAGCCGTTCAGAAGCAAGGAGTCGTGTACTAGGAACATGATGTACGTATTTTTTCTAATAAGAGTGCGTGCCTGGTGTTGCAGAGTAAGATTAATGTCAGCAGGTACTCTGATTTGAGTCTGGATAATCCACTGGTAGAAAATTACACATGACTTTGGCTTGCTGACGGTTTTGATCATTTACTACGCAGACACCTTTCCTGTTGTTTCTGTTTTTCTGTTGTGTTCTTATTTTCTTTCTTTCTCTTCCACTTTATTCTCGTATTCCACCAATTCTTGGAATTATCATCTACTTTTTACCAAATATTTTCCAATTTTGTCAGGGACGGGGGGAGGTGGAGGATTTACTTTTTAATTACGTTGGGCCTGGGGATGTTGTTTTGCAGGGGATGGATGAGATTAATCTTAATTTTCATCCCTCCCTCGTTCCCCCTCCATCTCTCCACCCTCATTGCCCCGATTCTCTTTTCGTCCACATGTTTGCCTTTCGCTGCCTCCCTGTGCACAACCCAGGCCCCCTTCCTTCTGTTTTATATATCATTACTGATGCGGAAAAACTCGTGTATCTGTGATGAGGGGAACTTTAATGAGTAATTTCGCAAAAAAGACAAGTGAAACTAGAGTTGGCTCAGGGTAAAAGCTCGGGCATGAAAATGGATGTGCTTTCTGAACACTTTTAGGCGAAGTTGTATACATTGCATTCCCCCTCCCCTCCCCTCCTCTCTCCTCCCTTCCCCTCCCCCTATTTCTGTCAGACACATTAAAAAAAAAAATACTCGTACATAGATAGATAGACATAGATATTAATGGATGGATGATGTTCATTTATTTTTCTTCACTTTGCCTTCTCACCCCACAGAAACTGTTCAGTGTTATTCTCTTCCATCGTTCCTTCTGCGTTAAATATTTACATTCATTGTATCTTAATCTTCCATTCTGGGGCATTACCCGCTCTTATTACTCTGTGTGACTGCCTCCTTCTTCTTTCTTAGTCTCTTCCTCTGTCATGGACGCAACTAAGATGTTATGAATATGGAACTATCCTCAGAACAGGTCTCCCTAAGTGAAACTGCGAACCTTGTATGTGAAATTATGTCTTCCATTAGTGAGAAAATTCCGTCTGGAAGTGAAGTACGTACAGTGGGGCATCCGGACGTTCACTCCATTATTCACACAGAGTGTTCACAAGTATAATCTAAGTGTGCTCTGTTGGACATTCCAAGGGTACTCCAAGGGTTCTGCAAGTTCTGAAGGGGAGGAAGTATCGCCCCATTCGTCAGTCCTCTTCCCCTATCCTCTTCCCCTCCACCTCACCTCAGCTTCTTGCTCTGCCTCCAGCATTGTCTGTGGATACCTTTTAAGATTAATCATCATATTATTACACAAAGTTACGCGAAGGCAATGAATGAATAAGTGTATTTCTTTATTGCAGGTAAGAATCTGAGTGGATGCTGGTAAAGGAAGTTCTATGGGTAGCTCTGGGCCTGTGTGTGACTAAAATGAACTGGCATGACTTGATCATATATCATTACTGTACACAAGTCACGCATACTAGAACCATTGTGTTACTGCTCTCACATTGTTGTAATTTTCCCCTGACCTCTTTCTTCATACCTCACTCTTTATTCTTATTTTCTTCTCATTCACGCCCACCAATGTCTCTCATCCATTTTATATCCTTGTTTAATGGTTTTTCATTATGCTAAAACCCCCTCCCCCTTTTTTAAGTATATTCTTCTCTCTCACATTTCTGCATTTTTTCATCTCATCAGACAGACAGTCACTCCTTCCTCCAGGCCTCTCAGAATGATATTCTAAACTCCGTTACCCGCTGGCCAACACAGTGAGTGAAAACAGGGATTCACAGCAGTGCTGAAATATTGACAAAGGTTACAGGCTGAAACAGTTTATATATATTTGGGTAGACAAGTGCTTTAGTTACTGTGAATCGAGTACAAAGCATCTATCATCACACCACCATCCTCCATTATCTATATATTGTGAACATGCGAATATAATTCCCACAAATATATAAATCCGCAGAAGAATAGCATGACAAGACTTATTCTGTTTGCATATCATTGTGAGCATGTCTCTCTCTCTCTCTCTCTCTCTCTAAAATGAAAAGTCATCCTGCTGATGAGATTCCAGAAAGCTTAGTGTGGGCCAGGTGGATGAGTTGGTCTGCTGATGTGGGTAGGGTGGGATGGTGGCTGCACAGAGTAGGGTGGAGTGGGGGTTGTTGGGGTAGAGGGTTGGGTGGGTGAACTGGTGGGGTTGATAGAGTGAGTGGGGTGGGTTAAGAGGATGGGGCGAGTAAGGTTGGGTGGGCAGAGTTATAGGGCGGAGTGGATGGGACAAGTGAGTGGGGTGTGTGGGTGGGTAGGGTGGGTTTTGAGCGGGTTGGTTTTGTGATTGAGTTGCTCGGTATGGATGAGTGTGGATGGGCTTGGTGGGGGGGGGGGTGGATGTGTGGCTTCCCAGCAGACAAGACAGGGAGGTGGGCTTAATATAGTTGGTTGAGAAGTTGACAGGCATATGGGTTGGTGGTGGGTGGACGGGTTAGATGGTGGGATATGTGGGACAGTTGGGTGGGGTGGGTTGGCTTGTGGATCTTCTTGAGAGAGTGGGGTGGATGGCCTTTGTGGGTGGATGAGTAGATATGTGGTTTCCCCGAGGACAAGGCCGGGAGACAGGCTTGATCCACTGGGTGAGAAGGTAGGTATGGGTGGGTGGGTGGATGGAGGAATTTAGGTTCAGGAGGTAAATAGGGTCCACTGTTGCTGGAATAGGTATGTGGGAAAATACGTCGAGATGGGGCTACGTCTTTGGGAGAAATGGGTCCAAGTAGAAAACAAAGGTCCAGTGGGTTAGAAAAGGTCCATGGATGATGAGGTCCATGGGTGAAATAGGCTGATGTGGAAATTTGGTGTATCCATTTGGAGAGAAAAATGGGTCGGGGGGAATTCTGTGGAGGGAAATAGGTTCATGGGAGTGATGTAGATCATTGGAAGGAAAATAGGTCCATAGGAAAAAATTGGTTTATAGAGTGAAAAGTAGGTGCATGGGAAAAAACAGATTTATGGGAGAAAATAGATTCAATGAAGGAAATAGATCTGTGCAAGTGAGAACACTGGGTCTGCATGGAGAAACGACCATGGGGAAAAAACAGTGATTCGTGAAGGGAAATAATAAGATTCATGGAAGAAAATGGGTCCATGGTGTGAAAGTAAGTACATGGGGGAGAATCTTTGGGTGGGGAGACAACTCTTAGGAGTGTAGCAGGAGACGGGTTTATGTGGTAGTGACCCAGGTGTCATCTATTCCTGCATCAGGTTTATCATCCCCACAAGTTTCACCAACTTAGTAGTCTTGTAACTGATAGTGTCAGTGTTTTTTAGTTACTCCTGTCACCCTATCCCACCTCAACATGCCGGTATTGATAATAATTCGATGTAAAGATGAAGAAAAAAGAAAAGCATAAACACACAATACAGAGAGAGAGAGAGAGAGAGAGAGAGAGAGAGAGAGAGAGAGAGCGAGAGAGAGAGAGAGAGAGAGAGAGAGAGAGAGAGAGAGAGCGAGCGAGAGAGAGAGAGAGAGAGAGAATTTGTATTAAATTATAGAGCACTTACTGTGCCATGTTTATCCTCCATTCCTACCGCCACTTTTCACCTCCTGTATCTTAAGCTGCCCCGCCACCCTGCTTGCCTCAGCCCAGGTGTCTCTCAGACATTAACAGGATTATTTGCCACTGACGCTGGACACTGATGCTGTTGTGGCCCAGGGCGAGTCACAGCGTTGGTGGTAGCTGTGTGACGGTGGCAGTGTGGTGGTAGAATGATGGCAGGCTGCACTGTTACTCACACTCTTCAACATTTTACCTTTTGGGCTCACTTTATAATGGTGTTCAAGTCTTTACCAGTACCCCTTCGTCCCTCGTTCTAGGCAGTGTCGTAATGGTCCAAAAATATTCACGTCGCTTATGTCCTTAATGTCCATTTTTCAAATGCCGCTCGCATTTGTAGTTTTGTTTCTTTTCGATTTCCGGCAGCCTCCCCTCCTCACAAGCTATTCATCTCTGTAAATCTGTTTTGTTTAGTATTAAAGTTGTTTTCATTCTTTTCATACTTTTCTTTCCCGACATACCTCTCTGATAACCTTGTCATTGCACTCTCTTTGCTTTACAGTGTTCTCACTCTGCTAACCTCTTTCATTGTATCTGTCACTCCCAGTCCTTGTTCCTCTGTAACCCATTAGCTATGAGATCCCTCAGCTGAATACGGTCCTTTGGCGTTATTAAGAATAAAGTCGCAAATAATCCTCAGAGAATGAAACGGATAATATTTTTTTCCTTTAATTTTTGCTCCATTTCCTGGCACTCTCCCAGCCTCGCGTGACCTACATCCGTTTTGAAAAGCCTGTTTAAAACGCAGCATTTTGAATGACGTGAACCATTTATCTTTTCTCCACATCCCTCCACCATCTCCTGCGTTATTTTCTCTATACTTTCTCCTCCACCTCCTGCTTTATTTTCCCTTCACTTCGTCCTCCACCTCCTGCATTATTTTCTTTCTACTTCCTCCTCCACCTCCTGCATTATTTTCTTTTCTACTTCCTCCTCCACCTCCTGCATTATTTTCTCTCCACTTCCTCATCCACCTCCTGCATTGTTGTCTTGCCACCACCAGATTATTTTGCTTAAGTTATAGAAAAAGGTGGAACTGAAAGGGATTAGAAATACACCACTAACCCCGTCAGTACGATGTTATGCCAGATTTATATTTTATTCCTGCTGCCACTTGATGCTCTTAATTACCTTTAAGGGAAGGTCTGTCTTGCTGTAAAGTGTTAGAAACAATTTACGTCATCCCCTTCAATATAACGACACTTTAATTCACTCCAGCCACTGTCAAACATTTACTTGCAGTTTTGGGAGACTTCTTTTTGTGAAGGTGCTTGGAAGTCTCCATCAACACTTTCTTCGCGAAGACCATCTTATTCTGCTCAGGAAGAACTTCTAGTAAATGAAAGTGTTAATAAAGAAGCTGTAAACAGAGGATAAACTAAGAAGGAGGGTGGTATGTCTTGGGAATATGGGGTGTTACCGAGTTGACCAATGGAAGGGCCTAGATTTTTTTTTTTTTTCCCAAGGTCCACCCTAACAGAAAAACGCGTCAAAATAATAGGTGTATTAAAAGACAGGTAAACAGATAGGTACTCTGATTTCTCACCAGTTGGTGATGGCATTATAACCTTAGAAAGTTAGCAGGTGATACATTGATTGATACGGTAATAACGGTAAGGTAGATTATATACCTTTTCATATCTCTTTCACGTCTTCGCCGCACAGGCTGCTAATTGTTATTCTCTTTTGTTGGAGCTATTGTTTAATATTCATGTTCCTTACCTGCTTCTCATTCGTCCCTCTCCCGGCACCATCACTTTCGTTAATCAGTGTTTACTCTCGCATTATTCTTACTCCCTGACTCCGTCTTGAGCAGTTGTTTGACTTTGTAAGTTTGCTACTCCTCTTGACCTTTTAGTGAAATTTTTTGTATAATTTTGTGAGCAGAAATAAACCGTGTAAGCAAAGCTGGAAATAGCGCTGCTAATATTTAAATAGCGATGGTGGTAACGCCATTACTTTTATTTAGCCAGTAGCGGTAATGGGAGCGCTCCTTACGTTTTGGCTGTACTCAGGAGTTACCGCGCTCCTCGCTACTCACGCGACGAATACAGGTCCGGAGACGGTGAATACATACTGTACAGATATGCCGATGGTTTGGTTGTATTTATTAATGACGATAAATAATTACTTTCGTCAGTTCTGTGAATTAATGATGTTTGTTCTATATTATGTCAGTAATTTATTAATTATTTTTTATTAGGTAATATGCAATAATTAGACAGGATTTTGCTAGTTAATTATTGATCATTTAAAATTAAAGTAAAGATAAAGAAAGGATGCCAGCTAGATGTAGGCAACACACACACACACACACACACACACACACACACACACACACACACCCTAACTATCCCCGTCTCTAACTCCCCGCTCTCCTCACTCTCTCTTTCAGCCTAATTCATACTCACTACGTTATTAATTCGTAACAGTATGTTACTTTCAGTTTAAAGTAATGGAAAAACATTGCTATTGTATAAATAGCCTTTAAAAAGAAAGCCTTAGTTCATTTTTACTTTCGTTTTCGTACATATCTTAAATAGGTATCATTGAAAATATAATAAATCCCTATAATATGTATC
This sequence comes from Coenobita brevimanus, assembly GCF_032717465.1. Classification (NCBI taxonomy): domain Eukaryota; kingdom Metazoa; phylum Arthropoda; class Malacostraca; order Decapoda; family Coenobitidae; genus Coenobita; species Coenobita brevimanus. Next base: position 27,182,428 of record NC_137026.1, read on the forward strand.
AATGGTAGGCCACATTTTCTCTTGCCTTATATTTCCCTATGTTACTTTCAGTTGGTATACTAGGTAACAGTGTAAAAGAACATTTGTTACATTATACAGTAAATACTTTTTTTCCTGTACCTTCGGCTCTAAGCTTCATTAAAGTGGGACAACCGACATGTATGTTTTTTTTTTCAATATAAGTATATACTGACATTACTGGTACACAACCACTTAGACTGACTAATATTATCGGAAACAGTATATAGTGTATTGCTATATCATAGATTTTTGTTAATCTTTTCATCATCTACCTTTTTCTTATCCAAAGTAACGGGAGAGGAAGCGGGAGCGCCGCTACATTTTGTATCAAGTAGCGAAACCAGTAACAGCCACTACTTTTTCGAGCTAGTAGCGTTCCCAGCACTGCGTGTAAGTGAGGACAGGACAGCTCTCAGACCCTGGCAGTGGGTACAGCTTTTGACTCCAGACTCAGTCGCAGCCTCAGCCTCGATCTGTCCTCTCTCCCACCGTCACACAAAAAGCTGATTCCACTTTATCGTTTAGTTTCGTTTATAAGACTCCAACATGCTTGCATGCGTCGGCCTTGGGTCACCTACTCTATGGCGGATATCCATGTTTCTCGATCTCTGGCAGCCTCCGTATTCAGCCTCTTACCTCTGAGGTCACATTGTACGACCTCATCAGAGGAGCGTAGGAGCCCGGGGCTAAGCAAGTGCTGTCCTGACATTTAAGATGAGAGTGACCAGCCTCACTCATCTCTGAGTCGCATTACGTAAACAATAAATCCCGACCATCCCTTTCGATATAAACCTTCACCGGTTCATTCCGATTGGAGCACCGTAATTACCTACAAAACCACCAGGCGCCAAAATTTGGTTAGCACACTAGCGTAGTAAATGGTTTCCTGGTGTACAGGAAACCATTTGGTTTGTCATTCATTGTAGAGTCACCCACAGTCAGAATGAAGAGGAAAGAATGAAGGAAAAGAAAGACAGAAGAGGGAGTAAATAAAGTCACCCGTAGGCAGAAGGACGAGGAAAGAATGAAGGAAAGAAAGACAGAAGGGATGGAAGGAAAGGTTTATAGTGGAAAAGTAGGTGCATGGAAAAAACAGATTTATGGGAGAAAATAGATTCATGAAGGAAATAGATCTGTGTGAGAATGACTGCTCCATGGTGAAACGACCATGGGGAAAAAACA